>NW_022639685.1:315916-329111 GCF_010583005.1 Odontomachus brunneus
CATAACGATCGCACCGACCCCGTTTTAGGAGCGCGTGTTGATGGAAGTAGGGAGAGAGATTTTACCGCATGTAAACTTGAAGATTAGACAAACGCGCGGTGCTGTTAGTAGCGGAGGCGCGCCGAGTTTACACGCTTAATCCCTCGATGTCTAATAGCGTAGAATAGGTGTCGCACTTGTTGGCAAATGATCCGGCATGCATTGTTGGCGCGCGTATATTGAAGCGAATTGAACTGCCGCGCCGAAATTCGTGTTCGCCACGGCGTTGCCGGGCAAAGCCACCAGTTAGTCCGAAATTAGATCTAGGAGTAATCTCTAAGTGAGGATGGATCCTCAGATCGCGCGCGACGTAGGTAGGTTATAAGGCGCGCGTGCGAGCTAGAACGAATTAATCGTGAATTCGTGGTAAAACACGTTAATCCCTAGACAGGTATTCCTCCATCCGGGCGACGTACACGTGCATACGCCAGGGAGGGCTCTCCACTACTTCCGCTCGGGAAGCTTCAATTAAGCTTAATCACCACACGACGCGGGGCCGTTTAAATGTTCCCACCGTTCGGGCTCTTTCCTTGCCGAGAGCGAGGTGAATTCTTGAAGATCGATGGAGCCGCCTCTCGGAGCCATCATGCGCGAAAAACCGATCGAACGGCTCACATATCTTCGCTGTCATTATCAATTTTACAGGAGTCGGTGGGAGCCGCGAAGAGGACGTGCATTTTTGCGCAACTGCGCTCGCGCATAATCCTCGCGGGTGTTGATCTTCCCGTCGAGTCACGAATTCATTGACTCGCGAGAGGAAAAGGCAAGGTTCGCGCGAAATCAAAAAGTGAGAGTGTGCTCGACATCTCAATTCTACAACTGCTCTCTAAACAAAAGTTTAATAGCCACATTGAAAGGGAGAAAAAATATCTAAAAAATGAAAATTATATATTTGTTTGGTGGATACTAATATAACGTATTTACTCAAATCTGAATTCTTTTGTTTAAATGGAACAAACAATTTCTCTTTATATGCGTGAAGTTTTATTTTAATGTTTAGTCTTATTTTTATTTAATCATTTAATCTTAATTTTTATCCCTCATGATGTTTTCCCCTTTTCTGTAACTTGAAATCCGCAATGATATACGATGTTAAATTAAACGGTTATATAAAAAATCTTATTGACACTCTATTTGCGATCTTAGTTGTTTATAATTAATTATTAATAGTTTATATTTCTCGCTGAGATACGTCACAGTATTTGATACTAATAGCGTACAGACGTCAAACCCATGTCAAAAGTGCTTTTCAAAATATTTCCCGTTCATTTCATACCTATACGATCGCGCCGTTATTATACGTATCTCTGCGGCAACGGGCGTCAGTGGTTTTTCACATATCGCAAATCAAAGGGCGAAAATATTTCCGTGTACACGATGCGCACGAGTACCACACAGCATTACCACACACTCACTCCGCCGGATTCCCATCACGAATCGATGCACGGGCGTAAATAGCATTTTACGGACGCGCTGCGTCTTGCACATACAGCAAGGTGTTCGAAAAGCGTTAATAAAAGGATTTCACATGCCAATCCGTCCTTCGTAACGCGCCACGGCTTCGTGACCGCCGGCTGTCGAGAAGCGATGTCCGTAAAATCGGAAACGGAAACCGCGATGCACTCCGACGAGGTGAGTCGCGAAATGACAGGCAGTGATGCGTCGAAAAATAACTGAACGATGTTTCCTGGCAGTTTGATAACCGCGGTTTCGTCTCTTGCTCCGCGGTGTAAGGAGTCCCTGGCTATGGTAGAGAGAGAGAGAGAGAGAGAGAGAGAGAGAGAGAGAGAGAGAGAATGAGAAACAGGGGGGTGGAGGAGATGGAGAGACTCGGACGGCTCGCCAAAGGTAAATTGAAGATCTCGTTAAGTGTTCCAGCGCGGCGTCCGCTCCGGGGAAGTTTTATCGCCGCGGGGGCCCGGCGCAAGCTAAAAGCTCGCTGTGGCGTGCCTTTCATTTTGCGCGCGCCTTGGACGGATCGAGCTGTCGGGACATTCCCGTCAACACGCCGGGCGCATCGGCCGATTTAAATATTTAAACCGGTCGAACAATCCCGACACAGTTCGAACTTCGGGCTGGAAAAGCTTGGAGGGATCCTTCGAGTCCGAAGGTGTGTATTTGTTGAACAGCGTGCCGAACGTGAGTTCGCGTTCACACAGCGGCAAACCAAGTTAAACGACGTATCGTAGAAACAAGAGCAAGTCCTTCGCGCGCAGCTCGCGATGAATATTTATTTCGCGCGAATTTCTAAAAACACCACGGGACGCGGCGCGTGTCTATAAAGCTAGCATGTGAAGTCTAAAAAATTTCACAGTTAATTCCGCCATGCGCATCTTTTTGAGACTTGTGTGAAATTGATTTTCCGCCAGTACAAAGCTCGATGTGAATCATTGGACGCGTATTGTTTTATTTCGCATCCGCTGCTTAATTTCCGACGATTTAATCATCCAGATCAGCATTTCGATTGTGTACCGATTAAACGCACGACTGTCTGTCACGCTTTAGAATTTCGCGAAATTATTATCGTCGGAGCTCTCCCCTGACAAGGTCCTTCCCCTGCGAAATAATATTTTCCTTTGGCGCGATTCAACAGGAGACACGGCGACGGAACGGCATTGCCTTTGTGAGAGTAAGTGGACCGATACAGTCTCGATGGCTCCTTCGCGATAATATCATTTCGAGATACTCGCGCGACAAGTGTTCCACGAACTCGGCCCGATTAGAAGTACGCTGGCTGAAGATCGCGGTCTGGACATCGCGGTTCGACTAACAAGTGGCTCCTTGAGAGCCGCGGATTTCTTCATATTCTGCCGCAGGCTCTTTTTCACAAAAGTATATCTAAATCTCTTTCGTCTTTTCAAACTGAAATTTCTTTTTCTCAAATTAATGCGAAAGGTTTGTTGTATTTATTATATACAACATTTAAAAAAAGAACTCTGTTTTATATACTCAGACAAAAACGTTTAATATATTTGTAACTATAATCACATAGAAAAATAATTATTATAAATTATGATTAAAAATTATATTTTTATCACATTTTTATCATTATTTATAATGTTTTTTAAATTCTACTACAATATAGGTGACAATTATGATCTTATGTGTATGTTGCTTCTCTCTCAACCATTTTCGTGTTGGAACAATCAAAGAGAATTCACACGGGGTTTGAGATCTAAAAATAACTATAATTTTAGTTAGATAAATCATGCTGTTCCCTCACTGTATTCTAAGTGAAAACTTTTACCAGGCGAGCATTCCTCTTTTTTAACGTAAAATGAATTATTAGTTGGAAATCTACTAGATATTTTAATTTTTTCTCCTTTAAATTAAGGATATATTTACTTGAATAATGCTTTCTTACGCGCAATATGAAAGATGCGAGACTCTCTCATAAGCAAGACTTCTATTGTAGATAAAAACAAAATTTCTGTAACTTTAAGAATATTGTGCTTATAATATTTTCCTTTTAGAAGAATTTTTTTTCTTGAAGGGCCATATCTAAGAATAAAATTCTGTAGGATTTAAAGGATTCCGCTAATGACGAGATTATGTTCTTGGGGATGAAATGAAAAACAGAAAATAAAATTATACAATTTTATTAATCATTTTTACGAATGAAATGAACCACACTTCGACTTGGTATATTTTTTAGATATCTAAGGAAATCTTCTTTTTCTTCAATTCAAATTTTTTACAGGCGGAATTCAATAGAAACTGACAAGTCTTTTACACCAATTTAGTATCTTGAGTTACGGAATTATTTCGAGTGAATTTATTGACAAATAGTAAATTTGTCGGAGAGACAGAATACGTCGAAACACGATTGATAGCAGTAAAGTGTTAATAACTCCAAATGCCAATAACTTGATCTTTCTTCCGGACTAATCGCGCGGCAAGCTCCGATAAATAAGCTGACCTCGATAAATGTCGCCTGTGCGACGAGAGCGATTTTGTGTGTATAATGTAACGAAGCAATTTGCGCGAAAGCTCTCTCGCGACACCGCGCGGATAACATATTTTCTAGCAAACACGAGGGCAAGAGGCGAATAATAGACATGTTTAGCCGTGGCGCGCGGCAATTACAAGATAACGATTTATTCGCTAACAAGCTCGGACGGTGGTAGAAATGCGCCACATTGTATTCGTAACGCAGTTTGATCGGGTGCGAGTTTAGCCGGAGCGACTCGCTTTGACAGAGGCGCAATTCGAATCGCTCGTTGAATCGCGCGCAGCATAACCATTATTCTCCCGGCGATATAACCCCCGTTATATTTTTAACGTTTATATAACGTTTATATTTCGTGCAAAAATGCGCGTCATTCATACAGGGGGCATGAGATGAGCGAATATCGGATATACAAATATGAACTCGCTCGTTTTACGGGTTCATAACGTAATTAATAATTAGTTTTCCTAAATCAATTCAATCTCGCAGAGACATTTAGAAGCGTTCGGCGTACTAAAAATTTTTAAATGGAAAGATTCGCCTTCAGTTTACCGTACTACGTACCGCAAACACGAGAAGGGAGGTTATTTGGTCAAATATGGTTGCCGCGACAAATATTAGTGTTATTTTTTGCTTATGCATACAAAAGGTTTGCAGAGACCATATCACTTTGGCACACTGCACTTCTTTTGCTGCCTGTCCATACACGTTTAAACAGAACTCTCAGTGTTTTATGGATCTCTCAATTATAATATTCGTTATGCAAATCACAACAGAGAGACAGTGATATTCTTCCCGTTAAAGTAACTACACAAAGCATTAAGAAAAAGGATTTAAGAATTATAGGATAGATAATATTTAAACTGAGTAAAAAGTAATCAGTGAACATGAATCGAAAATCAACCCTTTAAAAGTTAGAAATAATATTTGATTTTGATGAAACACACGATTTGCTTATATAAAACAAAAGATTATTTCATAATTGTGTAACACTGAACAGATGTACAATCATAGATCGCGAAGGCAAATGCCTAATTTTCCGAATTGAAGTAAAAAATGAAAATTCCTTGTTGTGAATTGTACATAAAAATGAAAGGAAAGCATGTTGAGCACAGCTTTTATAAACACAGTAATAAGAATACTATGAGATTATCTTCTGGTTTTACGAAGCATGTTATAACCAAGAAAATCATATACATCATCAAAACTAAAAATTGCTTTTGATTCTGAAAGGGTTGATTTTTCGATTTACGTTCACTAGGTATTTTTTATGTAGTTTAGTAAGCACTATATGTATCCTATAATATCTTGAATCTTTTGTAACTTTATATGAGAATATACTAATGAAATATTACGTATCATAAGAATTGTGACTGTGAGAACTTTATTTAACTTGAATTCATGAGAATAGTGGCTGCGAGAATTGTATGGATAAGCATGTAACAAGAGCAACTTTTAACGTAATATCTGTCTGACTTGAATTCACATAAATTTCTTTCTAACCATAGAGAATGTTTCTGTAGCACCGCAACCGTTTTCTCCGTGCGCTTTTCTCTTCTTCCCTTTTTTATTCTTTTTTTTTTTTATAGCAACCTCGAAATTCTCGATACAGTCATTCTCCTTGGTCGCTTGCGAGGATAAGCGGGTAAAAATAGGGAGCAAAATGTAATTTATTCACCCTAATCTAGGAACCATGCATTTCAGGGTTAAAATCGAAAGTACGTCCGCCGCGTGATGTACTGTATACGATTTACATAGAAAGCGGCTGATCTACCGCATGCGAAAGGCGGATTCTTCCTCTCACGAGTAGCTATCGTCACCTCTTCCTGATTACTCTCCCGGCGAATACATATTAATTAGGCTGTCGGTCTCTCGCTGTCGGTTTGCTCGCAGCGTAAATCGAATGACGCGCAAACAATGCGAACCATTTGCCAAGTTTTCACGACGATGTTTTCGCCGCGTCCCCTCGCGCGCGCATGCGTGTGTACGGTTTTAATTATCGAAAATCTATAAAAAGCGCGATTGCACTTAGAGATTTCCGCGCTCGGGGAGACACGCGAGGAATCGCCGGGGCGGAGATTTCCTTGGCGATTTGCGAGAATGGTATTTCGGCCCCCCTTTGACCCCCTGCTCCCTTTCCTCCGTGCGATGAATTACGAGCGTCTCCTGCGCGCGCTCGCGGCTTAATTAAATTAATAATTACATTATCGATTTCCCGACGACCGATGAAATTTACAGCCGAATAAAATGCCGCTCTTCGACTTCGTTTAATCTCGCGCGCGCCGCTCGTCGTTGATATTCAAACCTCGTTTTGAAAATCTCGAGAGACTTACTGTAGCTTCGGTGGCTCTAGCTTCGGTGATTACGCACAAACGCCGCAAATTCTTGATATTTATGAAAATAATTATCGAGAATTTTCGAGCGAAGAAAATGATTGTCAGTGTATGATTACCGATCACACACATACACACATTACTCAAGTGGAAAAATTTCCAAGAAAAACTAGCCAGAAGCAGACCAGTCTTTATTGACTGGAATTTATCAGACAATAATCGTTCAGAAACTGAAAAATATTAGCCGATCTTTCTTGGCCAGAAAGTTACTGATCAGAAACTAGGCAAGAAAAGTGATAATTAAAAATTAATTTTAATCAATTATCTCAATAATAAGTGAATTTGTACATGAAAATATTCTTCTCAAACACAAGTTTCATATAGAGTCAAACGATAAAAACCTTTTAATAGAATTTTGTATAAAAAAAGTTTGGTTAGAAACTAAATAACTTTATTATCTAGTTATAAGATCAAGAAGCAAGCTTCGCCAAAACTAGCCAGAAATTAGCCAGTAACAGGAATCCCTAGCTAGTTTTGGCTAGAAAGAGGTCACTCTTTCTACTTGAGTATACTTATCTGTCGCGATCAGTAACAGTAGCCCGAGTAGAAATTTATCTCATGGCTTTGATCAGATTGACTCCAATTAATCATCTAATTTGTATAAGACAATGTTATCGGATTTTAATTATATATAAGATCCTATTTTTAAAGTCTTACGTTTAGTAATCTTTATTATTAATGAGATCCTAATTGTCAAATCACGTTACATGACTTAATTAGCAATATTTATTCAGTGGGTATTATAATAATGTATTTACTTATATTAATGTATAAAATATTTCTCAAATGAGAAGAAAATACACATTTTCTTAAAATCCTGTGAGAAAACTTTAGCTCTATGAAAGTTATTGTTTATCTTACATGAACAAAAAACTTAGATTTAAGTAAATAAAATAATAATAAAAGGTAAAGTGTCGCGTTGTGTAAGTGTCGCGACTGAATAATTATATATTATTTTTTAGACATTTTTTCTCTTAGTGTACAAACTAGATAACTGATTGAGATTAATCAAGACTATAGGTGGAATTTCTACTTGGGAAGATTCGCATTTCAGATGTAACGATAAGAGAGTGGCTGTCTGCTTTTTACTTTCGCGCGCCGAATGTAAAAGTCGCGTTCGGCGTTATCGCGTGATGAGCATCGTACGGTCGCATTTGGCGCAACACGTAAAACGGGAATACGAGCCGAAGGGAAAGAGAGATTCACGCGGCTACGAAGGACGAGACGTGTTAAATGGAAATTCAAGAGCCGGCTGTGCGCGAAAGCCAGGCGAGTCCACCCTTTTCGTGCGCAACAAGAGAGCCAAGAAGTTGTCCGAGAGATTTCGAAATTTTATCAAGCATTTTATCGCGTTCTATTGAGAAAGAGACAGGTGAATACTGAAAGTGCTTGGACTTTTGCGACGACGTTCACGCCGACGCAGTGTGATCACTGCAGAAGCCAAATATGGTTGGAGATACCTTTTCTGTATGTTGCTCTTTCTCTCTTTTTCATCACGATACGTGTTATTCGGATATTTGCACTTGCTCACGTACCTAACAAAATAACTCTAGTTACAAACATTTGCACACAGTGTGTGCAATTAATTCTTTTTCTCCTATTCTCTGACACTTCTCTTCTGTAAGATAAGATTTGACAAAATCGTATGATGCTAGTGCGATGTGATATCAAGGATAAGTGTAATACTGAAAAAGAAGGAACTATAGTTGCAAAGTTTTATTTCCTCTAATTTCATATACTAAGCGAAAAGAATATTCTTTTTGTAATAAAGTAAACTTAATTGGAAATTTATTAGATATTTATTATGTGATTCTTTTTCTCTTTTTGAATCAAGATAAATATATTTATTTGAAACAGAATGCTCTTTTGCTCGAAGGAATCTCTATTAAGAATAAGATCCTCTAGACTAAAGATGAAGTTCCTTCGACTTGAAGAATATTTTCCTTAGAATATTTCGCTTAGAATATTTTCCTTTCGGTTTTAGAAGAATCCTCTCGAGGCTATGTATAATAGTAAAGTCCTTTAGGGTTAGTTGATATAAGGATGAGATTATATTATTTTGGATGCGTCGATTAAACAGTCGCTGTTGATTGTAAATCGATTAACATGCGACTGATTTTTTAGTCCGATCGCCGAAAATATTTTCGCCCCTCATCTTTTGATCGGATATTGAACGATGTGCAACTAATTACTCCGAGTAGCATCGATCGGATATCAGTTTCGCGGCGTGAATTGATGCGACACCGCGTAAAAATAGCTGGTTATATCCCGAATTACCATTAGTCGAATATTATTTTCGTCGCTCTTAATCGATCGCAAAGTGACGCGCGGCAGAAAAAGCGGGGGTTTGTCTGGTTCTTACGCACCCGGCCTTTCAATTTCCCATTATGAAAACGTCCTGGCAGGGGGAGAAAAAAAAGAGCAGCGAAACGGCGAATCAACTGGTTGTGATACGAGAGAGGGGGGGGGGGAAAGGAGGGCAGGGAGATGTATATGTAGCGCGGGAAAATGCGAAACCATGGCGGGTACGCATAGAAAGCGTTGAAACCCCCAGCCGGGGAAGCATTTGCATTTCTTCCTACGACGTCCTTTGAATAACAAATAAGCTTTCCCGGCTCGCGCGAACGAACGCGTGCGATATCTTGCGGAAAGGATGCGGATGATGATAATAATAATAATAATAATAATAAAAGTGGAGACAGCTCGGTGAGCGCCGCTGCCGTTGCTACGTCTGTCTTTCGACTCGCGGCATGAAAGCTATGTAGGGCTTGTCACAGTTGTCGTAGTCGTGATTATTTCGAATCTTATTTGATTATGTGATACTTAGGTTATGCGGATGAAAACTGCGAGAAAGAGGTTGCCGACTCGGACTTAATCTTTTTGCTACCAATTTTACTTTTTAAAGATACAATTTTTTTTCACTTTTACTTCATTAAATGCATTAATATATAATGTAGTTTTAGCAAAAAATTACAAGTTTTATGTTTGGCGTCAAAGAAATAGAGCACTGATAAGAAACACTGATGTCCCACTGGGATTTTTGAGAGGACATATTTATTCCAACGCGGTAATAAACAGAGTTATAGTTGATACGTTCTGAACGTGCCAAAAAGCTGTCTAGTTGAATAAGGTTATTATTATATAGTGAGTTATATAGTGAGGAAAATATATGTTGCGGGACATATATGTATTCTCGTCGACTAAATTGTCTGAAGGGGTTAACTCTAAAAAGGTTATATTGTATGGTTGGAAACGAAAGAATAGAAAGATAAAACATTGTGCAGAAACGATCGAAGAAAATGCGTTTTATACGAGAATTAATTCTTCACAGATCGTCGCGTGTTTCGTTTTGTTATCGTTGCGTCTGTTTTGCCCGTGATTCATTAAACGTTGTTCGACAAGGGAAGAAGGAGCTCCGTGGATTTGAAGGATTCCTAATAGCGTGTCTCAGCGCGAGAGAGCACACGCAATCATGAAAGTTTATCATAACCACGGGAAAAAGAAAGAGGTAGTGTGAGTGCAATTTCCACGGTATAATATTCAAGAAAAATTAAATAAAGAACACACAAGAGAAGAGGACCTTTTAAAAGGTCGAGAAAAATATTAAATGTTTCCTACTTTCCCTGCTTTCACTTTTCTTCTCGCTTCGCGTGTTCTCTCGACTCCAGAGGAATTTCGTTCCTAATTTCAGCGTTTTGTGTATTTTGGCGTCTCCGAGAAGCTGCGCGATTGTTCGTGAGACATACCGCAATTTTTTTTCTATGGTGGATTTCTTCTTCGCTCAGGGAGGCCCTTGATGACAAATAATGAATTGCAGGATTTGAGTGAAAGAAAAAAGAAAATGGCATCTCGTTGAGTAACCGGCGGAAATTGTCCCATCATCACGGTCGAGCCATTTCACCCGGAACATGATGATCTCCACGTGGCGAAATTAAAGGATACAGTTGTTTGATGTCGTTGTCGAAACTCGGCTGGGATAGCTCGCGCTGGGGTCGTTTCAATTTTGAAAATTACGCCCGACCGCTTATCTATTCGTGACAGGGAAAATCGGGCATTGTAGCTTCGGGGGGCTAACCGGGTTTTGCAGGGGCGATCTTTAACGAGGTGTCCACTCCGCAAAGTTCCACCGTTGGCCGCGCGCGCGTGCGTTCGCGGTGAATTTGTCAATTCGACGATGTACCGGGAAAATTGCGTCGCGTTTATGCAATATTCATACGCGCTGCACAAGTGGGACGCCACTGATCTGATAAAGGGACGAATTAAAATCTCGCGCTGTGGATGACGGAGTCTAGAGCAATTTTTGCTCGCCCAAAATTGGAGAGAGAAGGAAAAAAGGACGAAAGAGAAAGACAGAACAACAAGCTCTCTTAAAGTGAATCAGTGAATAGTCACTGATATCAATTATAATTATAGCACTGAGCAGTTTCAGTGCTATACTTCTAACTGTAAATCAGTGTATATTTATTGCTTTCAATGATGTTTCACTGATTCACTTTAAGAGAGTGAGGTCCATAAGATCAATAAGAGTCCTTCTCCCGTGCGCCGGGTATTAGTGCGAATAATAATTCAAATGGTAGAGTAATGATGTTTGACAGTATCAGACGTACGAAATTATTCTCGATTTTACTTGCTTAAAGCGAATCAGTAAAGATACCTTCTGATTAAATCAGCAGAAGAAGAATGTTTTACCGATAATCAGCGAATATTCACTAATTTTTTCGTGGGAATATTTCATCTTATATTCCATTGTCTTTGACCAGTGAAAAAGAAAGACTTCACTTAAAAATCTGTATACTATGAATTCGTTATACGTTGTGTCAAATCCAGTCCAACTTTCTGCGCTTCTGGCGATCGAATTATCGGTTTCCATGCCATTTGCGACACAATGCCTGGATTTGCAAACTGCATCAATAATAGGAACAGTCGCCACTGTCAACTGATTCTTTCAGCGAGATTTTGCTGTATGATTGCGATGCTATACTTATAACTGAATCACCAGTTACAAGTATGGATTTTCAGTGAAGAATACACTGATTGTACTTTAATATCGCGCACTTTGACTTGTCAATCATTTCTCATTAAGAATTCGGAATTTTACGAGGTTGTTTGAGAAAAAATAGGGGAATTTTTTCAGTTCAATTTATGTGTGTGTATGATCTAATCTACCTGCACACATGCGTTGGCATGTCGCGCCAGACACTTTGCACATATCTAAAATTCTTATAGTATACAGTCATATTAAGAGAATTATGAAGCCAATAAGAATCCCGTGCACTGGATGTCAGTGCGAATAATTCACTATGTTGCAAGATTTTGTACTTTTGTCATGACAGATCATTCTTTAGTAAATCGCGAATGTGCTGGATGTGAATAAAAAAATTGTCCATCACGTCAGGTCTCCGAGAGCAAATAGATGTTTAAACCCACCAAAATCGCGTTTTTGGTAATTTGCATCAATTCATAATGCATAAATCAGACGTGTCAGCAATCGAAAGGATTTGAAATTGATATTTGAATCTTCGTCTTCATCTTAAAAAGTCGGAAACTTAAAGTGCAACTTTGTAGAAGCGACCTCATAGAGAAATGAAACAATATCATAAATTTATTTGTCATAAATTTATAACAAAATAACAGAATTATATCTCACACATTCAACAAGTTTCTAGGTACTCAGAATCGATTACGAAAAATCTTCTGTTAAGTCTATTGTATTTGTCTATAACAAAAATGTACTAAAAATTCTATTCTGCAAGATACAGAATTTTTTAGTTGCAGGTGGTTTTTGCAATTTCAATTCTAATTACTTACCTTTTAATTAATTTAATTAATTCAATTAGTTCAATTACTTTCCAAAGGTGGTATGTGCAACATGAATGAATGATATTTTTTTCTATAATCTTTATTTTCCTGAACTTGTTCCACAAACAAGAATTTATCTAGAAATTTGTTGACTATTTTGTTATATTTTGCGACCAAACTTATTCCTCTGAATGACTTCTAGGAAATTGCATTGTAAGTTTTTGATATTTTAAAACAAAGGTAAAAATTCAAACTTTAATGTAGATCTTTGCAAAGTTGCTGAAATGTCTGGTTCATACGCTATCAACTTATAAAAATGGTCAAAAACGTGGTTTTTGGGGTTTAAATTTCTATTTTATTAGAAAACTGACGTGATGGACAGCTTTTGAGGTTATATTTATATTCACCCATCTTACTGAAGAACTCTATGACAAAAGTGCAAGAATTTTAACAAAATTTGTAACATAGTGTTATTGGAATGAGAAGATTATCCTTTATTAGTCTTATTGTTCTCTTAATAAGGTTGTATGTCACGTGAGACTTAAATGTACAGTTTAGAACAAAGTGTATTTTTAATAATGCTGAGTGACTCATACGAGAACGCAGAGAAGCTTCTCGACAAATGCGGATTAATGGACGATCAACGGCGCCGCTTTCATGAGCAGAAGAAAGGGAGAGAGAGAGAGAGAGAGAGAGAGAGAAAAATCGCTAACTTGTTAGAAGCTCTCGAGTCTTACGACCGAAAGGATGAAGATGTGTAACGGCGCAGAAAAGAAACTTCCACCGGGAATCCTAAGAATGCCAGCAATTAAATTCTCGAGCGTGCTCAAAACGAGCGGCCGCGCCGATACCTGGTGGGCGCTTGCGCCACGCGTGGAATTCGCTCTTTACTCTCTAATTTGTTTGTGGTAAAATATATCTCCTCACCTATTCTTCGTGGGCTGCACGACGTCGTGAACTAAGCCGTGAGAGAGAGAGAGAGAGAGAGAGAGAGAGAGAGAGAGAGAGAGAGAGA
>NW_022639685.1:329121-348881 GCF_010583005.1 Odontomachus brunneus
AAATTCGCAAATAACGCGGCATGAATACAGTGTTCGCGTTCCCGCTTTAAAAAGCAATTAGTTTGGCCAATTACGGCTAAACGTTCGGTTCGTACACAGAGAGGACGATTTGTTGAATCAAATACATGCTTCTTTGGAATGATGCAAACACATTTTTTGGATGATACAATAAAAATATTTCGTTGGAACTAAGCCGTAACTAAATATTTTTGTTACGTCAAACAAAACTATGTTCGACCAAAAAATTTGTTTAGACTATTCCAAAGAAGTGTTTGTTTAATTCAATCAAATTGTTCCCTCTGTGCACTGCGCGCTCAGAGCGCTAAAAAAATGACTTTGCAGTCATGGCAAAAATTATCTAGATATGAGAAATTAGTTAAGATGAATAGATTAGTAAATACTACAATATGTAGTATATCTTTTTTTTTATTTAATCAATATAGATGATAGAATTTCTGTCTCAACCATTAGTAAAATTTAATAAGAATGTCTCTCTGTTACGCTCATCTAGACTAAAGCTCCCTAGTCGCACTTCTTATAAAAATTGATGATGCGATAGATAAAAAAGAACAGCGCGAAACAAACAAATGTATAATTCTCATATGTAGCTAAATTTGCTTGCTGATATCGCTAGAATGCTGCTGCTGTAAATTCTACAGCTACATATCATAAACAACTTTCTAGCGGATACATCGAAAAACAGGGATGAGTTTTAATTTGTGACGTTTAAACTTCTACCTAAAGCAGTAAGACATTTTTTTTCGTAAGTTCTTCTCGTGAGAGCGTGAATGCAATCAAAGTTCTGTGCGAAAGAAGGACGTTGCTTCACGAGCGTGACACCGACAACGTGGGTCTCAGAAAAATCGTAACGAGAAATGGTGGAAACGGAACGAGATAGTGTCCAGAAGTTCTCGTCACGTAACAGCCCGAGGGTGACTCGCGAGGGTCAGCACGCCCATGAATCTACCCGCGCGGGAAAGATTAATGAGACAGGGGTAGAGTCGAGGACGAAACAATTGCATTGTTAATCGATAAGAGCACCTATTCCTTCATAACGATATGTGGCTTTCGATTTTTGAACGGTCCAATTTCCGGATCAATCTCGGCCGGTCGGCATCGATCGGGACGGTGTTTGCGCGGACGCGCGCGCGTGCATATCTGAGCGAATTGCCACGAAGAAAAAATTTCCACGGAACTTCACGAAGCAGCTTAATTATTTGATTTAATTCGCCTTCGCCTGCGTCGCGATATTAATCTGGAAGTCGTGTTCTACGACCTTCGCTGCAAGCGAGCGTAAAATCGATCCGTAACGCGGCACAAACTGGGCTCGATTTATAAGACCGTACAGCGTCGAATACCGTAATTCTTCAACCGGATGATTTCGCGAAACGGCAAATTAAAGGAGATATTTCAACTTCGGAGGGTGAACGCGCGTTCCGGCGCGAGGCCAAAAAGAAGGAATCGCGCCCGTTAGAATTGATCCTCTTGGGCTTTCGCCCGAGATCGGAGAAAAGTACTGGTGATGAAGCGTCGACTCACCGGAATGCATGCCAATCCGAAGCTTCAATTGTTCTTTCGGTCTATGGCGAATGCTGAAAGTCATTACCGTATCCCTGAGAGCTAAACTCATCCTCGCGATCTCTCTGGCGTGATTCATGCCGTTCCTTACTGGCAATCCCGACACGACCATGTAGGCATCCCCTATCGTTTCCACCTAGAAGAGAATTGAGAAAAACTGCGTGTCGGCGTGTTCTCGATAAAAGCATCTAATATGTCGAGAGAGAAAGAAAGAGAGAGAGAGAGAGAGAGAGAATGAGAGGAGCTAAAGAATAACGTAGATACGCGTTCATATTAAATTTATTTATCACCGTCCGCTCTCTGTGCGTTTTATTTGAATTAAGTAGATTAATTACGAGGGAAAAAGGTGTCGGGTAAAGGAAAGTCCGTGAAGGCGACGTCTGTACGTTTAACAAGGACACTGGGACCTCAAAAAGTTCGTAATACCGAAGTGGAGTAAATGAATTAAGAAACGTAGTCAACGGAGAACAGAGACGAGCGAAAATACTACGGAGATGATAAGCGAAAACTGCCGCGTTTTCCGGAGTACTACGTCGAAAAAAGTTCTACTAACGAGTGTCAATATAATTAAAAACGGAGGTAGAAATTTCGAAGAAATATTAGTCACACACATGCAATATCAATAGAACGTAAATTGCAATTCCTGACGAGAAAGATTCCTCTTTCTAAACTTGCAAATTCATCATTTAAATGAAGTCGTCGTTATCTGGTGGATTAAAGTATATACATTAACGGAAACATAAACATACATAGAGTAAGCAAAAGTTTACGCTCAGTTCCGTTATTCAATATGTTAAAAAATGAATAAGAAGAAGTTTGAAGATGAAAAGAATGCGCGCGCACGAGAGAGAGAGAGGGAGAGAGAGAGAAAGAAAACTTAATTTGTAATTAAAAGAAATTAATGGAATCCAATGCAACTGGAATCGTATTTTTCAGAGGGATAGATTTAAATATACAGGCTGTTCAAAAAGCCCTAGCCCGGCGCGATATCTAGAAAATGCTGGCGATACTTCAACTTTGAGAAATCATAACACAAAAAGTTCTCATCAAAAAAGGGCTTGTAACTAATGTTTCGTAAATATTTCTTAACAGCATTTACAAGGGTATCCAATGAATATAAGATATTTCGTTTAAAAAATTCAAAGTAATCTTTATCTGATTTTGAAAACTCAACTTAGTATCTAACTATATACCCACCTAATGCATTGCAAGACATCCAACAATTTTTGTATTTAACATTTTTCACTAAAATGTTTCATTCTTGAAATATCCTGCTGATCTGGGACCTTTTGAGCATTCTGTATAATTATGGTGATGAAATGGCTACATCGCGGATCGCATTTTATAAAGTCAAGATTTCTGGAATTACGGTGCTTTATCGATTTCCCTTTCTGTTAACGACGTGTTTGCACTACGGCAAATATATACGTTGCTGGGTTTTATTGCCACGTATCACGCCGACTTTATATATTTGTAAATTTATGTATCACACACATGATTTCCGTATCTTACTGCCGTAATGTCTTGCGGGCGCGAATTCGCTGCACGTGAGTGTTGCGTAGCAAAAAAATTCAGATCCGCGCACGGTAATGGCGTATTATTTGCAAAAAGTCTTCCGAGGAAGCAAATTGCCCCATAATATTACCATACATTTCTCTCCACTTCTGTATCTCACGTCGGTCTTAACGGCTCGGAAATCCTGCGATTGGCTACCCCAAGTAATGCCACGTGCAAATCTCGTAAATATAGAATCAAATCTCGGGATCTCGAGCCAATGAGAAATACGACGTGTTGCTTGAGCAATACGTTATCCCGGAATGATCGTTTAGATTGAAGGGGAAACTGCTGGAAAATTGCGAGAGATAAGCAACCGGAGAATAGGGGAAAATAGCAGAGAGAGAGAGAGAGAGAGAGAGAGAGAGAGCGGAGGAAGGGAAAGAAAAAAAGAGAGGGAAAGAGAGGCAAGCGGTGAGTAACGGATTCGCGTACAGCACTGCACAAAATATGATACTGGCGTTGAATCTCCACCTCCTCGCGGCATCCAACCGCGTCGGGGTAATTTTAACCAGGTATTTCGTGATTCTCGGTTATCTCGTTATCTTTTTGGCGAATCGAAGCGACCGAATGTGAAGCGCGTGTGGTTCGTGTTCCTCTTCTTCTGCTTCTTCTTTCCTTTTTCTCTCTCCTTCTTGCTTTCTTCTTTTTCTCCCTTTTTTTTTTTTTTACACGTTCTGTGTAAAGACGGGAAACTACGTTGGTAAATTGCGATAGAGGGAACGAGAGCTTAACGGCGCGACTCGTGATCGTAATCAACGACTGCGACTGCAGTCGCGTCGGGGGCTCAATCGGGAGAAGCCTTTCTGCGACCTAAATTCACCTTGACGAAGTAAATCCAAATTGATTGGAGTAGACAATCCCCCCCATTTTTTCTCTTTCTCTTTCCCTCTTTTTTTCAAGCCCCGCGTTACGATTACGCGTTCGTTCGTTCGTTCGTTGGTTCGTTGGTTCGTTCGATTGTCGCGCGACATCACCGCGCAAATGCAGCCGCATGCAGAAATCGACGCTTGGAAGCGCATCGAAAATTATCGTGCGAGAACATATTTCGGGCGGATGAAAATTTCACCGATTGACATCGCGGAACGCGTATCACGACGGCGCTAAATCCACGCAGGATTTACCGTAGAAAATTACGCTCGGGGACTCTGCACGCGATTGAGAAAATCCGTTGCTGCTTTTTCTCTCTTTCCCCCCCTTTTTTATATTTTTTCTTTTTTATATCGAATCAAAGTTTTGCGGAACTCTTTTTAAATATCGAATAACACTGAGATATTGAATAAATTTATTCGGCGTTTGCGTGTTTGCTCCCCCGGAAATATATTGAAAAAAATGCCTCTTAGTGCAAAGCGGGAGGGAAAACAAATTGTTGTTTGTGTTTGGCGCGTGCCACGGACGTCTTCGGCACTTGCATTTTTGTTGCGCAATCTTCGCATGCGCATAATGAAGTTCGTATTTTATATAGTAGAGAATCTTTGACTAATTTACGGTTGATTCTTCCCTTTCTTTTTTCTCCACCAAAGGCTTCAAAGGGGTTACATAAAGGGATATTACAATATTTGTATTCGCGGAAACGGTAACGTTGTGTACGTGTGCGTGTGTGTTTGTGTGTGTGTGTGTGTGTATGTGCCACTACTAATTTTCCTGCGATATTTACGCTGCAGACTGACTACAAAATATTCATGTACAATATGCCGCATTATGGAGCGAAAAACGGGAATCGCGGAACGTAACGTGCGCGCGCGCATTATCTCCCGATATGTGTCGCTTGTGACGCTTACACTAATACAAACGAATGTCAAAGAGTGCGGCGTATTTTTAATGATACGATAGCGCAACGCCACTTGATTGGAACGAATTAATCAATTGAACGAACATCCGCCGAGAGAGATAGCGTTTGTTTTGCCGCGCGTGTAAGGCGTGGAATGGTGCGCTCATCCGAAAGCCGCAATGCCCCACGAGCGCGAGAGTCACCTTCCGCGAAGTCGCGAAATAATTCAGAGAAATAGTTCCCTCGAATCTCTCGCCAGGAGCGAGCGACAAATGTGCCGGTGGTACGTTCATCTAGTTAAAGTTTCCGTCCAAGAGCTTGTGGATTTGTTTCGGGAAAATTGTGCATCCCCTTTTCCTCCAGAGACTCCGAATCAAACTGTGAACGAGCGAACTGCGTCGTTGGTGTACCTTGGCGCGTACTCGCTAATTAAATTAATAATACTGGAGAAGCGGGACCGATCGAGATGAATTCCGTTTCCCTGCACGATCGCAGCGTTCGATTGCGAGCGCAAAGAGAGGCAAGTCCCGTCGAGTTCTGTCACAAGATCCATTTCGAAAAATTAGATCCAGCTGCACATCGCGAGCGCGCAATGTTCGTGTTGCAAGTAAATGTTGACGTTTCGAGGAGAATTTATTTTGGTCGCCAGTCAGATTGTTGCGATCGAAAGGATTGCTTTTTCGTTTGTCCTCTCTTTCTCTCTCTCTTCCCCGCACGTTTATTTTTCCCCCTTCCTCCTCTTTTGATTAGCGAGAGAGAAAGAGGGGAGAGCCGGCGATTCGGACGTCCGCGATTGGCGCGATTGTACTTCGCGAATTTAATTTCGCCGGCTTAATGTTCGCCGCGTGCGCAAGATTAATATCGAAATATCATGGGGGATTACTGCCGAGATCCGAGTACGCGCCGCGCGCGCATTGTAAACTTTCATCGAGACACCCGGCTGCACCGGGGAGGGGGGAGGGGGAATGGGAGATAAGAGTAGGTCACTGCGCATTCGACGAATACCGCGCTAAGACACGGCCTGGATTCAACCGCGGGAGAGCTCGAACGGTAACCGTGCATTAACTATACACGCCTGGATATAAATTCGGTTTTACCGTGAGCCGTGGGGTATTACGCGGCGTTCCGGAGACATTCCGCGAGAATTACGAGACGTGACGTCGTTTTCGGACCGCTCCGATAGAGTGATGATCTACGCGCGACGACTCCGCGATTAAGCTGCACGCACGTCGATTGCGTTTTAATCGCGAGCAGCGCCGCAATGTGAATTTGCTCTTACGGTTATTATGAGATAGCCGCCGAGGTAATTCCTCGCTCTTTTTCCTATTCCCCCTCAATATACTCTCTCTATCTATCTATCTCTCTGTATCTCTCTCGCTGAGCTTTATAGAGAGAAGCACTCTGACAGCATTATGGAACGTGACATCGTTCGGATAGAGCAATGGTCTGTGCGAAAAATCAATGTACGTTCTCATTAATTCTACGCCCAACTACATATCCATCATACTTTAGCTGTACGTGGCGCTATAAATTATATTTGCAACATTTCCAAATGCGTTGCGTAAAAATGATTGCCTCGGTGAAAATTATTTGATGAAAGAAAGAGAGGGATATATATATATATATATATATATATATATATATATATATATATATATATATATAAAAGATATCACAATTGTTTCATCACGAAGAGTGATATTACACGCAATTGCGGAAATGTTTTGCAAGACTCGCGCGTGAACGAATACGTATGCACATTGTGTATATTGTAGTACGCAATTTTTATTACGATAGAATTACAATTCGCGGGAGCGATAGGATCGACAATTGCATCAATTGCAAAACCGTAATATCCGTCACGGTGTGTAAATATTACGCGAGATTTCGCGAACGCACTTTGCAATGATGCAGCGAGATAAACAGGGAGTGATCTCCCTGTTTCAAGTATCAGAAGAGCAACCCCCCTAGAATTCCACGCGAGTATCCTCCGGTGCCTGCGTAGACGTTGTCGCGATCGATGGGCGCTAACAGATGTAAATAAGAAACAGGAGATGCTGCAAGCTGGCCTTGCGTGCGGTTATGCGTTGCGGATTCTCTCGACGGTTCACATACCTAAGTAGAAGTCCAGCCGCCGCGTGCACGATATCGAGATTGCAAGGAGCGTGAGAATTCAGCGAGAGAGCGCGCAGAGAAAGACAGACACAGAAAAAGAGTGAAAGAGTGAGGGAGGAAAAAAGAGAAAGAAAGAGAGAGAAGCGGGTTTTCGAGGAGACCCAAAGAGAGAGAGAGAGAGGGGGGGGGAAAGAGAGAGAGGACAGAGAGAGAGAGAGAGCGAAAGAAAAAGGGAGAGAGAGGGAGAGAGAGAGAGCTGTCGTTGTCGATCGGCTTTTCCGCGACTGCGGAAGGCATTACATTTCTGTTGCGGCGGACAGCCCGTCGTACGCGCTCCCGACGTTTTCGTTGCGTCGGCAGCAAGCAACCTCCGTTCACAGATCCCCGCGGCACCGGGGGTGATTTTCACCAGGAGAGAACTTAGTTGCGGCTGCTCACACGCAGCGCGGCGCGGCGCGGCGCAGCGGCGCGTATCGCGACTTGTAGTATCACACAGCCGGAGAGACTCCTCGGTAAAGAGAGAGCGAGCAAGCAAGCGAGCGAGTAGCAGTAGCAGTAGCAGCAGCAGCAGCAGCAGCAGCAGCAGCACCAGCACCACCACCAGCACCACGAGGTGAAAAGAACGGAGCCGTCGCGCACTCGGCGACCGCCGCGGCAAGACTGGGGTCTGCTGTGCCCGGCCGGGGTAGCTGCCATGGCAACCCGACCACCCCCGAAAGCTTCGTCCTCTCACCCGTCCGTCCGCGTCTCGCGCACCCTCGCTCGCGCTCTCCACCACCGCGCCGCGCCGCGGAGAGCGAGACGCGGACGCAGCGCGGCGCGTGCGGCTCATCTCACCCTCTCCTCGCCCTCTTTCTCACCCTCTCCTCGGCTCGTCTCCCCGCTCCCATCGCCGAGCGATGGTCCTCAAACCGATACCCACTGGTGATCCTCGAGCAAACGGAGTGCAGATGCTTGTCCGAAAGGAGTATCAACGTACCTCGCTCAGGACTTTGTCTCTTTGGATGCTTAAGATGCAAGGAGATAGACGCGGAGAAAATTCGCCGTGTGCGTGGAGACACACGCACGCTGGATGCCAAGTGTCGATGCTTCTCTCTTCTTCTATGCGATCGCCCTTCTTCGACGCGCTTCGGCCTACCTCCGGCTGCATCTCGCGTGCTCCGTCTTCTCTGTCATAACGATGGCCTTTGAACCGACACCCACTCGTGTCTTCGATGAAAGTGCAGATGCTCGTAAGAAAGGGGGTGTATCGATGCGTCTCGCTGTGGGCGCAAGTAGGGTGTAGGGACACGCTTAGGGTACATCGATATCTCGCTTCCGATGCCGAGAGGGTAGTTACCGTCGTGCCTGAGATAACCCCGCCAACATCATCCCTGCTCGACGAAAGGGTCGGCGTGTCAACGACGGACGGCAGCAACCAGTCTGCCATCGCGTTAGACTCGTAACGTTGAACTTTTAAGTACTAGCTCACCTTTCCTCGTAATTGTGGGAAGTTATAATTATAGAAGAAAAGGGTTCTCTCTCTCTCTCTCTCTCTCTCTTTTTCTCTCTCTCTTCTCTGCGCGAAAAAAAGGCTTTACGAGAGCTGCGCAAGCCAGTCCTCGCGGTTCACCCCCAGGCTGTCGACCATTCTCTCCAACTTCGCTTCTTCTTTCATTTCTCCACCAACGCCGCTGCCGCCGCCGTCGTTTACTTTCTATCTTTCTAACGATAGCACTCGAATCTACGTCCACTTGCTATTCTCGTGCGAGCAAATGCTCGCCTGTAATGGGAATCGATATGCGATCTCTCTCTCTTTCTCTTTTCTCTCTTTTCTCTCTCGCTCTCTCTCTCTGTGGTTTAACGATGTTCCCGATATCTCAGTGGTATCGGTACTTCACATGCGTGCGCACGAAGTAACGATATACGTAGCTTTTTCTCTCGCGCGCGTGCACGCTTTTTTCTTCTCACGTGCATGAAGCCCATCATTAGTTCTTGAAGCTTTCGTGATGCGGTGTCGAGCGAGAATTTGCGGGGAAGCCATGGTTTTCAAGAATACTTGTCGTCCAGTTGCTCGCTTATGTCAACGGCTGCAAACTCACCATGCCAACATCCTGTTTGTCTCCCCGCCGAACAACGCTTCGCGACGTGGGCCGCTCGCAAAATGGTTTACACGAAGTTTTGTCTCGGGACACTTAAGACTTCTAATTGAGGTGACTAAATGTGAAACGACGCGAGCAACGAGTTTCGGCAAAACATACGGAAAGCACGTGAACGCGTTCGGAGACGACTTCGCGAGATCTGCTTTTCGCGACGTGACGATTCGTGAAAATTCCCTGAACGTTTTGCTGGCTGTTTTGAAGTAACGAACAATCGTAACTTGTTAATTAACGTATTTCGAAATTTTATGAAATGAGAAATGTATTACACACACATACACGAAAAGAATTTTATAATAAAATTTATTACAGATATTTGTAACCGAGTAATAGATTGACATTTTGCAATAATTGATTATCCTTTCATTTCATATGTGCTACTTATATTTAGTAATAAAATGTAGTAATAAAAAATTTTGTACATTTTTAGTGTCTGGCAAAATTTACCGTGTTCCTTATAGATCTAACTGGCACTCTATTTTCCTATACTACTAGAAACATAGTAAAGTTGAAAAGGGCTTATGAAAAATGTAGAAAAGAACTAATATTCTCTCCGTATATAAATAATAGAGTTTTAACACACTTACTTTTTTCATAGTCGCTTACGAAACGCGACGTTAATTAATGATTACACGTTAGTGAAGATGAATGATTCGTTGAATGTTTTAAGAGACACTTTCCACACGTGCATTCAATCCTACGGAAACCTTATCATCAATAGATCGATAGCCGCTAAAAGTTTTCGGCCAGTCGCATCCTTTCCTAGCTACGCATTTTCGTGACTTTTAATTAATTCAGAAAACATGTTTCCGTTTTCTGAGTAAATTAACAATCATGAGAAACCTAGGAACGAATGCGTCTGGTTGAAAATTTATAGGGGATAATTATCGATCAATCGTGCATAATCGATATGTCGATATATCGAAGACAGCCGCGGAGTTGAGTCTACAGATGACGTCGTTGTAGAAGCGCGGCAGCGTCGCATACGTGATCAATTGCGCGCGCATCTTCGATCTCTTTGCGCCGAGCAGCTGCCATTGACACATCGATCGACATCGCTCCGCGTTTTACGTGTCTCTTGTCCGTTGAAAGTGAGCCTCCTGCGGAAACAAGTGTCGGGACTGTCGAAGACAGCGATGTGTGATCGTCGGGACGTATCGTAAGTACGTTACTAGGCAGTAATCTTCTCGTTTCTCGGTATGTAAAGACGACTTGTCGCGACATGTCAACGTCTCTCTTTCTCTCTTGCACTAGTTTCTTACCATCAGTTCACTCAAGTAGCGATAGAATCGCCGGATTTATTAATTGAGAACCAGAAATTCGGCAATATTCAGAGGGGAAGAGAAAGACGAAATGACGCGAGAGAGAGGTCTCTCGCGACGCCGAATCTCAGGCGTCAGTCTGTTAACAAGAGCGAAAGAGATAGACAGAACTTCATTTATCGTGCGAGATTTTGAATCTATATTTTTCTATTTCCGTTTAACTTCGTTCATTTTTCTATTTCCGTTTAACTTCGTTATTGTACAGAATCTGAATTTTTTAATTGTTATTTTTTATTGTTATTTACATAACTAATACTGTTGAACTTGCAACTGTGTCGTCAATTTTTTAGATTTGTAAATTCTGTCGAAATTTTTAACGCTATATTATTTAATATTTGCTAATCTCACACATATTTTTGATCTCTACAGTTGAATAAATTATATAATTATTTTTTGTTCATTGAAATTATGAATAAAAATTAAGTCCGGATTGAATATATCGAGGTAATCAAATATTCAATAGTTCTTGAGTAAATATTTCTTCAAATCTCAATATAAAGAAAACCGTAAAAAGTAACTTTTATATAAAGAAGGGAAACAATAGCCTGTGTAATGTTATATTTCGTGATGTTTCATTGATCTTTCAATTCCGACGGTATTTGTTGGATTAATGTAGAAGCAAAAATTTCGAAGCAAACCCTTCTGTAAGAAAATCGCTTCGATACATCTCCCAACCAAGCGAGACAGGAGAATGTGAGCGGGTGGATAAAAAAGAAAGATCCTGCATTTCCATAGGCTTTTCTTGCGCTTTTCGGTTTTCATTGGCTTTCTGCATTTTTGCGTCTGGTTCCCTTTTAAACGCGGCGCTATGGTGAAAGTCATTTTCGAGTCTCAAAGACGCGCGCGGTATTTCCAACGACCTTAGACCTCACGTAAGAAACTGTTACGTGGTTTCCCTTTAAAGGTATCCTCCGGAATCTCGAGGTTACCTGAAGGGTAATCGAGAATTTCCGCATCGTGAAATCCCTGTCGATAATTGAGTTAACGTTTTAACGCTATTAAATACATCTCTATAGACTGCTTGGTCAATTTCGACGGTACGTCTCGGATTCTGCGTCGAGTACTTTCTGCAAATTCTCTCTCTCTCTCTTTCTCTCTCTCTCTCTGGAGCGCGCGCTCTCGTTTTTCGATAGTTCTCCCTTCGTATTTCCTGGTGTAATTTGTGCTTCGCAGTTCATGCTCCAACTCATGCTTGATTTAGCTTCTAAGCTTAGCGTTTTATCACCTTTTTATATCATTCAAGAGTCTTGCGATAAAGACAAGTGCGAAGAATACGCAAAAATAAATTTTTTTTATATGCAAATAAAAAAAAAGAAAGACAAAAGATGACACGTTTTGCGTTACGTCTGACATTTATCTGTCGGATATCAAGCGTCGTAGTGTCTAACAAAAATTGTATTACTTATCTAAACATAAAACGCCGTGCACTGTCGGGAACGCGAACAAAGGGAGCTCTCGATTTTGCCCGTATTTGCGCCCGTATTTTTTGCGCTCGCTCGTAAAAGCGATGGGCTGCTCCCGAACGGATATACAGTCTGTGTGAATTTTTCAGTCGATGTTTAAGCACCGCGGTTTAAACAACTTGCGCGCCGGAGTAATGAGATTCGGGTTGTTCCGCGAGGTACTCGAGGACGTTACGGCATTTTTAAGCCAAGGACGTGCGCGTCATTACACGGGCACTCTCCTGTGCTGCTTTTATTTCGTTCGGAGACGGTTCAACGCAGTTTGAGTGCGTAGTACGCGCGCAGAAAATCGCATCGTCGCGAAAGCTCGCATAGAAAAGGACAGGAAAGTGCCGGGATAATGCGTTACGAGAGTAGAGCGCGAAAAATTAACATATGTTTGAACGCGAAACATTTTCATTGCGTATTTTATTTGTCCACCGTACATTTTATAATATTTTCCCTCGACATTTGGAGCGAGTTGGTGGAGGAAGTGACGAAAATATTTTGCGTGCGAAACCAAGCGTGTAGACTAGTAGAGAAATAATATTTAAAAAATAAGAAATATTTATTTGTTGGTATTAATAACATGTTTGTTTGTATTGACATTTAGAGAACAAAATTCACATTGAGAAAGAAATTTCAAACGAGAAAATATATATTTTCCTAAAACAGTTTCTTTTCACAAAAGCAATTGTTTATTCCATTTAAACGACCAAATTTCGATTTAAGTGAATATGTTATTAGTATTCACGGCGTGAATAAAGAAATAAAACATCTGATTTTCAGATGTTTTTTATCTCAGTGTATTACTAAGTTATTTTATGAAACCTGCGAGGGATTGCGAGAAGCGGAATGGGAACTTCCCGTTCTAAATAGGGGAAACCGGGACTATTTGTCCGGAGTAAAGGTTGGCAAAATTGATTATTTCTATTCTTTTTAATATATTTCAAAATTAAGCAAGCAGGGATTTCAAAGTTATCTTTGACATGTTTAAAAATGTTGCTTGCTTTTGTAACTTGTTATAAAATACTACACAGAAAAAAGAATATTATTTGGAAGATATCTTTATTGTTGACATTTAAAAAATAACACTAATGTTAAAATGAGATTATATTGAACGAAGATAAATTAGTCCTCAATCAAAACGAATCTAGTCAGATTAACACAATCATTTTGTCATATATAACCAACAATATTGATATTCTTATGTATGAGGAAATGATTGTTTTAATTTCACTATATTCATCTTGATTGAGGACTAATAATATATAACTAATAATATTAATATCGTAATATTCTATGAAAAAATGATTGTGTTAATTTTATTATATTCGTCTTGATTGAAGATTAATTAATTTTCATTCAACGCCACATAGTTTCATTTTAACATTAATCTTATTTCTAAAATGTCAACAATAAAGACATTCTTTAAACAAGAATATTTTCTTTTTCTACATAAAAATAACCGATTTTGTCACTTATATCGGTAACAAACTAGCCCTGATTTCCTATTTATTGTAAATTTCTGTTATTGTTCATATTTTCTATTAGCTTGAGAATTCAAAAGCATTTGATCATCTTATAGCAATTTGATCAACTTGTATGCGTGTTATTTTAATGTTCATGATATGCTGCGGTGACTGAGGAGGGGGGGAGAGGGAAGGGGCGAAATAGTCATTTCCTTACCGCGAGGACCGTTATAATACATATATTGAGGCTCAAACCTCCAGCGTAGCGCGAGCGTTGTTGTTTGTAGGCTGCGCGCTCCCCGCGCGCGCCAAGGTCGCGTAAACAATATACACATAGGAATTCGGCGTGCTCGTTATCACAACAGTCCTAGACGCAGTAGTGAATAGTCGGTTGAAGCCGCGGTCTCGTGTCTGTCTTTTGCGACTCTAACAAAACATGCGCGCGATGAATTATTACGGTATTTCGCGAGTGGGTTCGTTATGGCGGACCCATCGTAGCCAAGTAGCAGCGTTGTTTTAGAACTCTGAGGGTATTTATCGAATCTTTATTAGATTTCAAGTAAAAACATCCCTCCTGAATCGCGGATTCTTGATACTTTCGCTTTCGCTACCAACGGGACTTGTATATTTTTTTCACCGTTAATAATAACTTTATTCGATTGAATAAACAGCTTTCTTGGCATTCAGAACACTATCATTCTATTTATTACCGTGTATAGGCCTTCCCAAAAACCTTAGTTTTAGTTATCAGTATCCTAGCGCTATCTATTTGGCAAATATAAAACTTTTAATATATATATTTTTTTTGATAAAACTATATTGTAGTAATGTATTCAATGAAGTGAAAGTAAAAAAAATTTTACCTTTGGAAAACAATATTGCGAAAGAGTTAATGTATCATGCCTTCCTGTTTTCGTTTTCCCAACTTCAAGTAATCTCATTATCGTCGTTATTAATCAAAATCACTGTTTTTGTTCCAGATATAGTGGAGGTTGCAATCGCCACATCGCAGTTTTGGTGGATGCCGGTTTCGTGCTGGAGGATCCGGTTCGGGCACGGCAGGATTGGCTCGAAGGGTGTGTACATGTGAATTCTGTCTCTCTCTCTCTTTCTTTTTCTCTCTTTTTCTGCACTTTTCATCTTAGCCCCTTGGGATCGAAAGTCGCGACACAGCAATAGGAATAACTCGATTTACGATCGCAAAAGACTAATTCTCAGGCATCTGTACGCTCTCCAATTGCAACTAACGAAATGACTCTTTTTATGTTCCAGATCGTATAGCAGAACGTGGCCGATCCTGAGATCCACAGCAGATCGGTGGTCAGAAATCAGCAAAAAGATTTGCGCAAATATTTAAAGTGGTGAGTCTTTATGAAATACTGTTGGAATCATTGCGATTTACATTGCTAGTAGTTTCTTTTTTTATATTTGTATTGTCTATCAAAACACGTTGGCTCGAGACGATCAGAAAACTATCGGGGAAGACAGTTAAATTATTTAAAAAACTATTAGAATATTGTTTCTTCGAATTTTCTCGTATTGCTGTCTCGTGTTGCTCGTAATATTATAATTGCTGGTAAATTACTTGAGAAGTCGAACACTTGATTTTAATATTGAATTTTAATCTCGAATAATATATTTATACAAAGAGAAAAACACACATGATGTACCAACAACGCAATAGTCTAATTTGAATAAATCTTTTTGATTTAACAGCAATTTTATCGAAATTAATACTTGGATTATTCAGACAACAGTGCGACGTATTAATTTCAACAATACCGCTATCGAAACAAGCGAACTCATTTCAATTAGAGACTGGTGATATGTGATTTTTTTTCCTGTTTATAGATGTGACGTTTTAATTATTTACTCTTGTATCTGATGGACGCAGCAGAGTCGTTTAACGGAATACGCAATGCCAATATGATTTTCTGATCGTTTTGAGTAGCGTACAATGCGCATCAGGATTGCGCCACCACGCGCGGGATCCGCGCAATTGCTTCGCTCGCGTTGCTAGATTCCGCGACTGTCGCGATTATTCTTCTCCTCGTGTTCTCTCACACACATGAGCGTGAGAATCTCACGCCACTCGCAATTCGTTTCCGTACCCGTTTCGCGCGACGCGCTGATAGATTTCGCGAGCGACACGATCGGTCTTTAACTCGTGATTTTTCGCGCGCATGCATATACACGTGCGCGCATTCACGCTGCGATCACCTGCGCTCGATTTTAATTCACGGCTGTCATTATTGATTTTTCCGTACGTGTTTCGCACCGCGATTGTGTTAAAATGACAGAAAAGATTCGCCGAAGGCGCCGCGATTTCCGGCACTCGATTTTGTTTTACGCATAACTTTCGAATTCGTTCCAAATGTGCCGCGTATTTTATCGTATTGTTATAGGCATTCGTCAAGCTTAAATTCGCGGATTTTGATCTCGTTTCTCGTTAATCAAATCCGTAGCTTGAAGTCCCGCTTCGAAGTGAATCAAAGTAAATTCGGAGTGGATCGACGTAAATCCGCGTTTCGAGAGGAGTGAATTAAAACTTTTCAGCTTTACCGTCGTGAATGCGTTAAACGCCGTTTAAGCGTGAATACTAGTCGCGTCGCGAGTGAAATGAAATAGGACGACGCAGAAGCGGAGACGATTTCGTCTCTGGACTTAGCTAGGCATGGCTGGACTTCACTGGACCTTATTGGGCCCCACTGGATTTCACTGGAGGTCATTGGACATCGTCGCGAATTGGTGAGCGTGAAATATCCATACTTACACAGATCGTTTTTATCGCATGTCTTATCATAATTGCATGCCTGTAAATCGCAATGACCGCTCCGACATAGAAAATACACTAAAAAAAATTACCTGATATGAAATTAATAAACGAATATTTTCGATCAAAATATAAAAATTCCGATGAATTTTTGTATTCGATCAGGAAACATTCGATGAGAAATATTGGTTCATAATTTTTACCGATAAACCGGATTATCTGATGAAATGCCATTATGATGAGAAGTATTCGATTCAATTTATTCGGATGTCTCGATCGGATATAAAAATTCATCGATATTTTGATTGGAAATATCTGTTTGTTAATTTTTTATTGGATAATTTTTCTCAGTATAGAAGCGGTGTTGCGCGCCGCTATGTAGTAGTAGAGTAGTAAATATTAAGATACTTCAACGTGGTCGAATTATATAATTACTCACGATCAAACGATCCATTGTTTCTTAGTATTAAGTGACGAGGTGTAACGTCCTGTAGGACGTACCGCCGCATCGTAATGCGGCGCTATTGTGGAGTTTAAAGCGTCCCAAGCGTTATTATCGTTCTATTATCCGTGTCAGGCTTTAAAGTGTTAATGGACGCAAGATCGATACGCCACTTTTCATCGATCTCGTGAGAAAGAATTGTCGTAGAAAGCAGGACGAGAAGTTGATTTGAAAAAAACACGTGCTAAAGAGGGCATTGAGTGAACTACAATTTCGAGTCGGTTGTTTTTATCGCCGTGATATTAACTCCCCAGAATTATGTAAACTTTAAACATAGAAAAATTTTACTCAATGCATTTTTATTTACTTATAACTTCCGGGAAAATTATCGTGATTCAATCCTTTTTTTTAATTGATACAAAAAACTTCGAGGAATATACTATTAATGTCTTTCCATTAATCTATTAATATATATCTTTGCGATTTAACGAAGCTGAAAAACGTTATAATGAAAAAAACAGAACACATGCTTTTAAGAACGGTAAAACTTGAAAAGTTGATGTTGATAAATTTTACACGCGGTGGTATTTTAGGGTTCTAAGTCTAAAAGCCAGAGTTAGAAATAACTGAAAGTTAGAAAGTTTTGGCAGAATAGGCGCATAGATATAGGAAAGTTTATCTGATGCCCGCTTGAGTCGCGAATGAGCTTTGTACAATTATAATTTTGACAAACATTACATCTCGAAAAGAACTTTTAACAAATCAATATCTAATGAAATTTGCGTCAAGAAAAATATTTTGTAATGGAGTTGGAAACTACTGAGGGTTAAGGAGTCTCGGCAAAACAGGGGCATAGATGTGAGAAAGTTGATTTAGTGTCCTTTTAAATATCAGATGAACCTTATATAATTTGAATTTTGACGCGCCAACGTCGCGAAATTTGAAAGACCTTGCGGAACGTTTATTTAAAGTCGCATCAAGAAAAATTATGACTTATTTCTGCAGAAAGTATTCGTTTCTTCGGAGGGTAAAACATACATCGTATTGAACCTTTGACTGATGAAAACGCAATATTACGTTCACAAAAAATGGTTCAAGCTGCCGCAAATGCAATACTGTGTTTTGATATTTTTAATAGTCGAATATTTCTAAAATTGGATATTTAAAGGTTTTTTGATGTCACTCTATCCAATACTGAACTTCAAAACTTGAGATTCAAGATGTAGCATGGCTGATCTAAGATTGAAAAAATGTAAAAATTCTGCAAAAATTTTGCAATGTTGTATCTTAGGGTTTTTTGGAATCACATTTTTTAGTGGCGGATTTTAAAAATAAAAATTATGATTTTTAATCGCTACATATATTAGGTCCACCATTTTGAATTTGAAAAATATTTAATTATACATATATATATATATATTTTTTTTTTTTTTTTTTCCGTAAACAGTGACCTCAAAAAGCCCTAGATACGAAATTTTAACGACGTTATTGAACTTTTGAAAGTCCATTTTTACCAGTTTAAGCACTTTTGCGAAATTCAACTTGCTAGTGAAGGGATTAATTGCGAATTAATCAAACAACTGAGTAATGCGAAATTCAGGAAATTTGCCGTCGTTTTTGTCGCAATAATTCTGCGCCGTTCCAACTTACTGGCCTATACGTGTTGCATCTTGAAAAGTCACGGCACGGCAAAACGCGAGCGCCCCTTAACGTTACGATTCCACGGTTTCCATATTTTCGCAGCTCTACCGTGCCATTTACGCGGATCGGCGTTAATGTAAACGCAAAATGCATTAGCGCAGCCGTGCCGAGGCGAGCGTAAAGCCTGCGAATTTATCCGGAGACGGAACTCGCGGCGAGATGCGATACCTGGGAATGAACAGGGCTGAGTCTAGTGCTCCTCGCGCCCTAAATCCTGCGCGACGCTGAATTATTAAAATACACGACCACACGGAGAAAATTCTAGTCCTCGTAATTAAAAAGAAAAAAAAGAGAGAGCGAAACGTCCTCGTCACACGTATTTTTATCTCCAATCTTATTGTTGCACTCGTTGTCGATGATTTCTCACACCTGTTTCTCGTCCGCCGATAATTTTCCCGAAGTTATCATCCCTGGAAGTTTACTCTTCCTCACCCTGTCGTCCCGTTCCCCGTCCCTGTGAATGAAACTAAATATCCGCGGAATGCGCTCGTTTTATCGTTCTCGATGGGAAAAAAAGTAGGTGTAGCTTCGAATGGAGCCGTTTCGCGCCGCTCGTTTCTCCTAGTCAGCCGGGATGGATTACAAAGGAACAGCTCCTAGGAATGTCGACTGCTCTACCCCTGTACGAGCGCTTTTTCTCGAATTTCTTCCTTTCGCGCGACACTCGACACTCCGGCGAGTCGAACGACTTCATCTGCTCTTTTCTCTACTCTTTTCCTCTTTCCCTCCCCCCCCCTCTCTCTCTCTCTCTCCCTCCCCTCCTCTTTTCTCCTTCTTTATCGTCGTGTATCCAAATACTCCTTGTTCGTCTTTTGTGTTGAATTCTCCGATGCGGGTCTCGTTTTCTCCGGATCTATTTCCGGTTTATTGCGAAACTCTAATTGGAGGTCCACTCCGTCGACTACTTGGCGCAGCGCGCAAACTCGTAAAACTCGCCGTTTTTACGCGTTAGCGTGCGAAGTTTACTCGGTGCAAATCTCTATTTTATATCGGAGTCCAAGTTGTACACTGCTCGCGTCGTTACCCGCCCGGCTGGAACTAACCACAGCGGGAATAACGACGAACGACGAGCACCGTTGTTATACGTGCAATCGCGCAGAATCGCCGTCCCTTTCATCTGCGAATTGTGCATGTCGGTCTGTGGATGTAAACAATATAAATAACATGGTAATTTTCGTTTCATACAGTTTCTGTAGAAACTATGGTATATATTCTGCATTTTGTAAACGATGCCTAAACAAAAGGCATCATTTCATTTAAATTGTTTGCTCGAAACAGTATGTTCGCTCGTAACAGTTATGTATCAAATATCACGGTATTGGAAAGTACCTATAAATGCCCATTTCTGTTTGATTGAAAGTTGCATATTTTTTGCTGGAAAAAGAGAAGAGAGGATGAGAGAGAGAGAGAGGGGAGAGAGAGAGAGAGAGAGAGAGAGAGAGAGAGAGAGAG
>NW_022639685.1:349176-364824 GCF_010583005.1 Odontomachus brunneus
AGAGAGAGAGAGAGAGAGAGAGAGAGAGAGAGAGAGAGAGAGAGAGAGAGAAAGAAAGAGGAAGAGAAAACCCCTCGTACAAACGAAAGTAACAACAGAACCGGCAAATAAATCGCGAATCAATTTCTAAATGAAGTACCCATCCGAAAACCGCAGGTTATGCGCTTTTATGCCGGATAGTCAATGTCGTTGTAAGTTTTTTTGATTGACTTGATTAGATTGCGCGTTGATAACGAGGTTTCCGACAAAACATGGACATGCGCACACGCGTGACAAATACGGACGTGCCTTTGATTCGGGAAAACGTGTCTCTCGTGTTCTCTTTATTCCGTTGAAAAATATATATTTTTCCAAAGGAAACGGAAATCGAATGAGTGTCCTTTCAGTCGCGGGTATTTTACTACCACGAAGAATTTAATATCAAATTTTTCACCAGCGAATCCATCATTTCGCGTGGGGGCGGTCGCGATTCGTCGGAAATTCTACGACTTCGTGTATCTTGATCACTTCGAAATGTCATTCGCTGAAAAAAAGAATTTTGTTGCTGAAAAAAATTTTGTACACAAAACCAAAATTTAATTAAAACGGGATCAATCAAATGTTTGATGATTGCTACCAACAAATTTCATCGCTTGTGTGTTTTGCTTTGGATATTTTCTCACTAATACATTCTACTTGACGCAAGTAAAAAAGATTGGCAATGTCAACCAAATGGTATATATAAAATATTTCAGTTCTAAATAAAAAATATTTCAGTTCTAAATAAAAAAATAAAATTTTCAGTGCGCAAACGTAAAAATGATGCGCGGTTTTTTCTACACTACGAGAAGAATGTCTGATATTTATGATCACACAGAGAAACAATTGCTGTAAATCATGGTCGCGGAAACTATTTTTTTTTTTAATTAAGTTCTACTATAACATTAGTGATAATAATTTTATATGAATGCTGTTACCATTATTTACGCGTTAAAACAACCAGAAAATATGGGCCAAAAGTAACTATAATTTCAGTTGGATCAATCTTTTTTTCTCTTAGAGTAACGGATAATCTTTTCGTAGCACGTGGAGAATACGGGTCCCAGCACGTATAATCTGAAATTAAAACGAACGACGATTACGCCACCGCGATGAGGCGTATAAGCAATTCTGCGCGTACGAAACATACATAAATTTATTTAACGGTTGTCTCGGCCACAATTACCTCAAACGTATCCTTTGCTCTTAAAAGGTAATTATTACTACGGCGTGATAAATCTATCTTAACGCCGTGCCGTCGCGCCCTCTGCTTCCTCTTCAGTGACCCTCTCTGCGTACCGCGACTACCACTCGACTCCCTTGCTCAAAAGGGTTTAAACGCAGATGTACGAAATTGTCCGAGCAACTCTGGTGTAATCCACGTGGATAATCAAATAGTCAAATTTCCGCCCCTTTCGCGTCGCGGCGCGAATGGGGAGCTCCTCCGGCGGCGTCGCTTAGCCCCCGCGATCGTTTATACCGGATAAATAGATTACGGAAAAGGTGGTAGTGGCGCGCGCGAGATACGGTGAGATCGGCCGCGGGACCGCGACCACTGGTATATAATTTTTCATTAGCCGCAGAAGGGGAATTTTAACGCTCGGCGTAGGAATAAACCCGTAGTTAACGATTACGCTGCGAACATCTGAGAAAGACGCCGCAGTTTGCGATTAATTTCTTCTTCTTTTACCACGTAGTACCAAGTCTCACGAGGATCTCGCGGGAAACGTAACGAAATGGCGGTGATCCCGCATAGAAAATATCTTGGGATCTAGCGCAATCTCCCCAAATAATTAAAATAGGTCCTGGATAGAAGTGTAATGTTTGAAATATACGAGGAATTCTAAGCGAGAAAGAGTTCAAAGGCTTCCTAGTGTCTTTTCTGCCCTTCGTTTTGTGTTAGAATTGTGAACATAAAATATGTTAACTTTCTAAGTAATTTCATTATTCATTATAAAATGTTCAAATTATTTCAAAAATATTTTATTTCTTGATATTTTATTGTATTGAATACAGTAGTTGGTATAAAAATAGAATCCCCTGTTTGATTAGAAAAGTATACCGACATTACTGATTGAAAAAAAAAGCGCGCAAGTTCTCGCGGTATATATCTGTTCTCGATCCTAGCCATTAAATCCATATTTGGGATAAAAATGAGGTTCCCAATTAATATCGTAGTGAGACAACTAATTCTGGGACAAATTTAGGCATTCTAATCGGAATCTGTGATGCACCTGAGAAAATCCCGGGAAATTTCTCACGCGAGGTCGGGAGCGCCCGAGAAGTTGCGCATGCACAAGTAGAACCAGCCGATTCTTAGTCAGGCACTTTTGAGCGAGATTAGGCCAGGCTTGTCTGACATATCGTCGGGCGGAAGTACGAGAGTAGAGCCGTGCGCCGTTAATCACCCCGTAATTATCCTTGCCCGAGCAGTCATTAATTTTCGCCGGTCGCCGAAACGCTGCGGTCGCGAAAGAACTCGGCCGCGTTTTTTCCCCCGGCTGAAGAAGCTCGGCTGCACCGCTCTTCCCGGGGCTTGGTGGGTGGCGGGGGAAAGCCGCGCGAGCTGCGGCAGAATTTGCGTAGGGAAGTTAGCCCGGGGCCGTTAAGTACACGGAAAGAAGGATAACGCGTCGGTTTCGCGCGGGTGCGGTTCTCGAACGCGGAAATTTCGCCTCGCGAAGCGAGAGTCGCGACAGTTCTCGCGTTAATTCCCGGCCTGCGCGATTTGAAGCGATCCATCCTCGCGGTTACGTGCGGGCAGGGAGGAGCGGAGGGAGCGATTAATTTTCGCGCACCAGCTATACGTGCACTTTAACGCTCATAACACCATCATCAAGCGAGTGTACTTACTCACGGCGGCGCGGCGCGATTATTTGCCGATACACGTGCTCTCGCGCGTGGCATATATTAGATACCGCGTAATAAACGGACTACGTAATGCCTCCATAACCGGAACACTTTCGCAAGCCGGGTTGGCCGACGTTGTCGAGAGTCCGCGTAATTGAATTTCCTTCGCGCCGAGTGCTTCACTTTTACGACGATTCGGCGACACCACATTACTTATCGATGGATACGCGCTGCTTTGTCTCTCTCTCGCGATTGCAACGGTGTTGTGTTGTTTAACGCGCGATAACGACGCAAGTTGCGAGTGTTAGGAACTGAAAATAGAGGATCAACACGATTCGGCGGATGAGAGTGGGAAGTTGGCGGAGCAATTGAAAGTTGAGATCCACGCGAGTTAAGAAGCGCGAGGTTCGATAATTCTGGTAAATTTTCTAATACTAATGCTAGCAGTTAGTCTGTTATTGTTAATGTGCCATTTTGATATCTCTTTGAAAATGTATTTATCCGCTTAGTTCCTGGAAATATCATTTAATATTAGAATTACGCTGATATCTCTATTTTTGCGCAAAAACGTGTAGTATATATACGATATAGTTGAATAATAACATATTTTTACTTTAACATTACATTTTTATAGTTTGTTTATTTGGTTTTATATTTTAACTTTTTCATTTTTATCTCTGAACTACAAAATGAAACTTTGCATACATCCTTTTGGATTAAAATACATGTATGCAAAGATTGAGATTTTTTAAATTATTTTTAAATTAGCTTTTCGTTCGCTAAGGATAGTAACGTTATATATTCGCACAGCGCGATTTAAAATACTTGCGTAGCGGAATAGTATCGTTGACGTCATTAAAACGTCATTTAACTTTATCATATTTGCTGGACCTACACTTTAAAATAGAATAACTCTTGATAGATTTTGAATTTTTTATTTTAAATCTGAAAATGACAATTGTTTGTGATCACTTTTAGATGCAATACAGATGGATTTTTCATTTTTTCAAAATTCTTTCACCAAAATTCTTTTTTTAAAGGCAATGCATCCTCGATGTTTTTCCTCTCTTGTGACCTGCCTTAATTTTTTACAGAGCAAAGCAGAATAAAGTAATTTAATTATATATTATTTTATTTCAGTTATGTGTAAATTAAAATGACTGAAGTTGGCAATCTAGGGTTAATTAGCAATTTGGCCGGGTTGATCATTTAAATGGCAATTATTCTGATTGAGATTTTTCGTCGTCGATGGCGCGCGCGCGCGGTCTACGGGGGGGGGGGGGGGGTTAACTTGGCACGCTTATTTCACGGCTCGGCTGAAATCGCATAACGACCGAGTTATTTGTCAATTCGCGGCGAACTCCTCGCGCACTTTGTGCCACGAGTTCGCGTGGCGTTCCGGCCTTTCTCGAAAACAAGCGGCACACCGGGGACTCATAATTACGCTGAATGGTGCGTCGTATAAATTCTATTGCGGCTCCGACAAACAACAGGAGCGCGCAGCGGCAGCGTCGCGGCGTTTTATAGAAGGAGCGCTATCTGATCTTCGTCCCTTTCGCGTTCGTTCGTTCGAGTGCCAATTAACCTTTTCGCTGTTCGCTACTGAGCGAACGCACCGGCGGCAAGAGACCGCGCCCCGAAGGCGCACTGCGGTAAATGATGTTTTATCGGGTTGTCCTATTGTCTAATACCGTAATCGAAGGCGACTGAAAGAAGCGCGACCGAGCGCGTCGGGTAAGACCGTCTCGCTCGAGCTTGCTCATTTTGCAATTTACGATAGCTAGAGATCGTCAATTTGTCGTAACGTCGTCGATCTTTCTGAAGAATTAAACGTTTTTTCATTTATATATTTTAATGAGTCAAACTAAGAATATGTACAGACCATCCAAGAAAATATGGTCTCATCTTTGGCGGAATCATTTTATTATTATCCCGAGAAGTTCTAAAACGGAAAAAAGTGAATTCTAAGCGATACTTTTAAAATTGGAGGAATTTCGTCTTTTATCTGTACTACAGATAAAATTTGTTTTGTCCTTAATAGAAATTTCTTCTGATAAAAGGGCATTTTGTTTCAAGTAAACATATTCTGGTAGACATGCATTCCAAAAAAGAAGTACCGAAATTCAGAAAGTGTGTCGCGACAAGTTTATAATTCCGAAAATTGAATACCAGGACAATGTGTTGAAATATTGAAAGCTTGCTATTATTCCGGAAACTAAGTACAATACAATTAATAAAAACTTTAATAGAAAAGAACTTAGACGAGGAGGAAATAAATTAGTAAAAATGCTAACAAGAAGAATGCAAAACGAAAATAATTATCATATAATAAAAAACATTCAAAACAAGAATTTTTTTGAAGCCAAATAATAATAAGAAAGTTCCGCTAGGACTGAGATTATATTTTTTGGGATGTACAGAGTCACGCGTTTGGACGAAAATTCCCGCGAGCAGACTTTTTGGTCTGTACGCGTGTCGCAGTGAAACATTCGCTAAATCTGTGTACCGAAAGTGCATACACGATCACACGCGTGGTGTGTTGATCTTGAGCACGCTGAATCGAACGAAACCGATGCAGGATGAATATTCCGGCTCGATCAGAGTTAAGCTCGTTCGACTCTTCTGTTTGAGAGGTCCCGATACTCCACGTCACTATGTACAAAGCAAATAGCCTTTAACCGTAACACGATGTAACGTTGATCTTGTGATGAATTCATTACATTAATGGCCAGCGCAAATCAATGCAAAAGTAAGTAAACACGGTTATCTGATGTGTGCCGATTGATCCCCGAAATCACGACCAACGTTGAACCGTTGGTTTAACCTCCGATAAAAGTGGCCTCTGTCTCTTTCTCTCTCTCTCTCTCTCTCTCTCTCTCTCTCTCTCTCTCTCTCTCTCTTTCTCTCTTTCTTTCTCTGTCTTGTACTCCATTATATTTTCCTGTCGATCACCAAACTGTCGTCATCGTCGTCGAATAATTTGTCTCGCCAGGCCGCACACTTGTAACATATTATCGTGGTTGTTCTCGCCGCGGCCGGAATTCGCCACTCCGTCATCATTCTGTGAATGCGTTACTTAAGAGACGTCGAGCGGAGGGAAATTCGCGTGAGCATAGTTGCGGCGCGAAACAATGTTTCGGGCCTGGCAAAGTTGCGGTGTTTTTGCGGCGAAAGGGTACAAGTGTATTAGAGATTAGACGAGATACATTTCAACCGCTGTTACTATCGCGTTACTAAATATTTTGTGGGGTTTTGCTTCATTTTGGACAGCGATTATTTTTTAATCGGAGTGTCTTGCTATTCACATTTTGTTATTTATATCATAAAAGATATAAACAGATCTGCACATATACATATATGTCTCTCTCTAAAAGATACGCAGGGAAAACTGTTATGGTTGCTGCAACCACATTGTTTATAGTCAGAAATACAACTTATATGAATTTAAGTTATATGGATATTGCATTAAAAATTGCTATTACATGTCCATCTGTACAGTTATCATAGCTATAGTTCTTACACTGAAAGACAGAGAGAGAGAAACTATAGTTATTTTTTTACACTAACTATATTTTCGGATTATTCTAACACGAAAATGGTAATAGTAACATGCATATAAAGTTATTATTGTTAACATTTTAGTAGAATTAAAAAAAAATTCATTTTTAATAAAAAATTATTTTCTTGATTATAATTTTAGTAATTATTTATAGTTTTTTTCTTAGTGTATGATAACGTTAGTATATTCCCATACAAGGAGGGAGTTAGCAACTATTGCGTTATTTGGAATATCTTTGAAGCAAAAACAAAGGTGTTTTTCAGATCTCCGAAGTAAGAACTTAAAATAATTTAGTACGCATTGGGGAAAAATAACGTTAATGCTTTGTTGCGGCAGTTATATTCAGCCAAGTGCTGTTTCTATTTCTACTATTTACTTCGGAGATCTGAAGAATATCTTTGCTTTTGTTTCGAAGATATTCCATATATATAAATAGATCTATATCTGAGAGATATAGGTCGCACATAAAATGTAGTTTGCAAGAAAGAGGTATATCTTTGATTAGAAAAATAAAAAGCTGCAGTCCCATTCGCGCTTGAAATGGTTTCGGATAGCGTTCCGTCACTCGAATTGCTCCACGTGCTCTCAGATCGTTCCACCCAATTGCGGGGCGAAGTTACTCGCTGAATCTGACTGTGTGCTGCGGCATATTCCCAAAGATATCAGAAGAGAGATAATTTTTCGAAATAAAATATCCACGCTACCCTCTGTCTCTCTCTCCAGAGAGACAGAGAATGGAAGATAAGCCATGGGAAATTGGCTGAACTGCGACATCGGTTCTCCTAGTTTTACAATAGCACTCGCCGCTTCCCCGTATTACGAACTCCTCCGGCAGCAGCGAAATCGTTCCGCGTCGATGGAAGTGAAATTTTGTCCGTTCGTGACGACCCTCGCCTGCAACCTGGCCGCACGAAAGCTCCCGGCTCCACGGTCGAGTTAAGCTCTGGAAAAGCTTGGAGAGCGCTCCCGGCTGCGGCTTCCCATTGCAATAAATAAAGCTGATAAGCCAGCCTCGCTGTTTGCGAACGTTTTACTATTACTTTCCCTCCCCGCCGCGTCACTATTCTTCATCGTTTCCGCGTCACGATGAACGATCGTGCCGGACCTCGGTAGCTCCGATCGAACGCCCGATCATTCCCGACTTCCTCGCCAGCCTCCTCACGCGTTATCCGCAAATGTCATCTCGTCCGTCCACGAGGAGAGCGCGAAATGTATTTCCAATCCGAGAGAAAAAAAGAAAAAAAACAGGGATTCGAGGTATCGATTATGAACGCGCGACCGCGCGGGCTCGCGCATATGAATGAAAGAGAGAAAAAGGAGCAAAAATCGACAGTATAAAAATAATCGTCGCGAAACGCGCCGTCAAAACCGCGAACAAACGCGGGATACTGTCCCAAAATTTTATCGAGGCGAATTTATAAACCGTCCAAAATGCGGATCCCGTGCGCGTTTGTGAAATATTTCCCTATTCGCATTTTTTTCCAAGTGCAAAACTGATAACCGGAGCAAATATATAGCAGCGTCGATAATGAAGCAATAGCGAGATAATCCGCGCATTTGGGCTTTCCGCGCGAGAAAAAGTAGTAAAGGCGTTTCGCCATTAACACGTTTTGCATTTCAGTTGGCCGCGTGGAACGCGTTTAATGCACATAGATTACCGCAGTACGGGCACATAATATCGCATTCGAGATTAAAGTGAGTTTGCAATTAGGTTATTTCGTTACATCGCGGAGCTACATTCGCGATGTGGAATATTCGAAGTGCCCGCTTTTGTCGCGCCGGCGGAATCGCGAGATTTATTTTTGCGTGGTTGTGTATTCTTGTGTCAAAACGATCGCCGGGAGATATCGAGACCACAAGGCTAGCTTTGGATCGTGGAGCTTTCGACGGAAGCTTTTCAATGAGTCATGCGGGTCTCGTTCGATCGTGCAATCACGACGTGAGTTCCGCGCGATATCATTACGGTATATTTTCGCGACACCGCAAGTGTGTCTCGCGGCGCAGGTTTCCTGACATATCGCGCTTTTAACTAAACTGTGAACAGTATGTGAAAAACATAAAGTTTCGAGATTAAATGTATTTTGGAAATAGATACGTTAAAACACACGAGAGATTTATTGTGCAACGTCATATTTATAATTTGTCTCCTGATTAATTTTCATATACACAAACAGAAAGTAATACTCTCCAAAGCCCTTTAATATCCGTTTCTAATGCAGCTGGTCAAACGAATCTGCAGGAAACGGGCCAACTGTCGAGAGAAAAGTTCGTCAGCGTGGGAATGGCGTTTTTCACTTCGGAACTACGATTTCCAAATCGTTAAATTCTCGTTTAATTACTGCCCGAGCGAACAGAGTAGCGGAGCGTATTAAATTCAAGTATTAAAAGGAGACGACACGCCGAATAGGTCAGGAACGTTCTTTGAACTGAACAACCATGCATGCAAACCATGCCTCGTGTTACGAAAGAGAGAGGGAGAGAGCGCATGGCTCGGATTTATTGTGCACGCGCGACGTGGAATATTTGAAGGAAACGTTCGATTTAATTTTGAGAAAATAGAACGGACAGAATTATTCGGCGTATTCGGCAAATTTATTCGCGCTGTGTGCCGAGAGTGCCGCGAATGATTTACGACATTCGATCGAGGGCGTAACGCGCGCCGGAATATTTAGCGCCACGCCGGTAGGGTTAACCCATTGGCTATAATACACACCTCGTCTCATATATCGACCATCTAACTCACGATTCAATTTTCATCGTCTCGGAAGAATACGCACACGCGAGGATATAATTTAGAACGTGCAATTTCGATGTCAATTTCCCGCAACTCGCTGGTGGGAGCGAGCGAGTAAGGAGCTTTATTAACTGTCCTAGAGCAAGCCCTCTTAGGACGTACAATTTAATATATTCAAGAAATAGAAGTGGCACATATGTTCAAATTAACGATAAATGATAACTGACATACATTGAGAAAAAAAACATTTTTGATATTTGTAACTATAATCACACGGAGAAATAATTATAGTCTACTACTAAAAATTATAGTCAAGAAAACCGTTCTTTAATTAAATTTTACTGTAATGTCACAGTAATAATAACTTTACACGCATGTTACTACTACTATTTTATTATAAAAATATAGGTGAGACTAAAAATAACTATAATTTCAGGTAGATTAACCATTCTTTTGTTTGTATAAATGACAGGGAAAGAAAAAACGTAGAATAAATTTGTGAAATTTTCCGTAGACTGATAGTTTCTCCATTGTAATCCTCCGAATGGAGAATGATTTTATAGCAAAATTATTATAGAATTTCGTAATCATAGAATAGATTGACAGTCTGCACGCACAATAATCTTTTATTCCATATATATGCTATTTAAATTTTAAGAACTGAAATATGTATTTTTTATTTACTTTAACTATTTTTTTTAACTCAGTAAATACAAAATAGACGTATTTTGTATTCTATTTTTCAATTTTTTTTTAAAGAAGATAGCGATAAAGAAAACAAATTTAGATGTTTATTTAAAAACAAAAGACTTCTTCAGGGTTGAGTTTTTTTTTAACTAAGTATATTTAGATTCTTTTTTCCTTGATTGCTATCTTTGAAGAATTAAAAAAAAATAGAATGCAAAAAATTTTTTTCTAAGTTAAAAAATGCGATAGGTCAAGTAAAATAAATAAAATATTATTCTGGGTAGGATTGCGCAGTTATTTTAAGTTACCACTGAAGAGGTTAAAGAATTTTGCAGTGTCTCTTAGCATGATTGACCTGACTGACTTGTGATGTGTGAACACTTTCTAGTTTATTCCAGTCTTACTAGTGGCTTCTAGTAAAATTGAATAAAATTTATATAAAAGAAAAACTGTAACACATTCTCCCGTGTGCTGATAACTAAATCAATACTTCTCAAATCGTATGTGCAACCGTGCCAAGGTTAACACGAATCTCATAATATTCGCACCTAATCTTTCTCGCCCAAATGGCGGTTCGTCCGCGTGATTCCTCGTTCCCGAGTAGCTATCGACATCTGCTCTCGATCAAAACGAAGTTCGTTCGCGTGCGCGCACGCACGTGATACTTCGTCAAAGCTGAAAATAATTCGGCATCTGTAACGATAGATTCCGACGCGGAGGATTCTTCTTGAGGTAGCGTGCACGAGGTCGTCATCACTAAGCCGGCGCAAGTTCTTTCTCGGGATCCGCCGATATCCCAAAGGGAACTACCTTTACCGTCTTAACGAGTTCATTATGAAGTTTATACTGTGGACACATCAACAAGTTACTCCATAAAACTTCGATCGTGATAACGTTGCTCGCCTCAATTCGAACCGATTTCTTCGGGGATGCGAGTTGTAATACCTTGTCCCTCCTCTGCGGCAAGCTATCCCGTCGCCGCATGTTCTATGGCCGACGAAAGGATTGTGGATGCACCGCGAACGCTCGTGCCGCGGCATAATCGTGCGCGGTTAGTATCCATTACGCGCGTAAAGGTGCACGCGTGCAAACGCTGTGGAATCGAACGATGTCAGTTTGAGGTCGCTCGAGGTCTGGGAAGCAGAACTGCGCCGCGACCGCGCCGGGACCGCGCCGGGAGAATTTCAGGTGGAACCGTAGGTAATCCGACGATAGCCGCGGGTTATGAACAAACACCTTCTCCACCTTCACTACCTCCTTCTGCTTCTCGAAGCACAAGCACACCTGACGCGCGCCTGACGCGCTTGCTCGTCTTTTATGCACACGATCGCAGAGCGCAAAGTTAAATACCAGTCAAGTGCCGAAATTGATATCGTGGATTACGAGGAGAGAAGAAGAGAGGGACAGAGGGAGGCAAAAAATACTCTCGCGTTCGTACTACACGGAACATTGCATACTGCGTTTAAGTAAATGTTATTTTTTTCAAGTGTTTCATAAGTTCACATATCTACAAGTCAAGAGTTTATCATGAGCATGAAATTTATTCGAAATGCATTCCGAATTCTAGTAAATTCAATATTTTTTAATGAAGAATAATTCAGTTTGCTTACTGCACACATAGTTGAGCTAATCTTCTTTTCGATTGTTTTATAATGTTCTTGTAAAAAGAATAAAGTTTTCTTTCGAGTATATGATAACGTGAGCTTTTCCAAAAAAATTTTTATGAGCATACATTTTACGACAGTCGTAAAAAAAATATTCTTTGTTGAAAATAACTCGAATCGAAATGTTGATTTTATTTTCGACTTTACTATTCCATTTAACACTAATTTTGACGCTAAAGAAAGTGAAAAGGGAAATTTCGGACATTACCAGAGTGAAAGTAGGAGTAAATTGTATCATTAGAATTAAACTTGTTAATTACTTTGCTAACTTAGTTTCTACTGTATTATAGAATTCAATGTTTAACATAAGATCAAAATTTTGATTCGGGTAACTGTTACTTAAGAAAGAAAATAAATAGCAATTGCTTTTCTTAGCAGTAAAATTTAATATCTTTAATTTAATATCTTTTTATTAATAGAATTTTTCTGTGCGAGGTGTCGCGCAATTTTACGATATTACGATTTAACGCGTTGTCCAATTGAACAGCTGGATAAAATGAGTTAATAGACATTGCCTCTGCAAAACGCGAAATTTGACTCGCGTTTTTCCGCTATATAAATCAGAATATTCATTTATAGTATTTATACTTTTTAAGAGAAAAATTTGTTGGATCCACTGGGGCGCGGTGATCCTCGTTTCGCGGTTGATTCGACATGAAAAGGGGAGAGAGAAAGGGAAAAACGTTCATTCGCGATAAAGTGCGTGTAAATTCGTCTTTACATTCGGCTTGTCCATCGAACGTGCAACGCGCTCCATAAAGTTACGCGCTCGGAGAAACAACTGGTCGCGCTATATTGATTTCGCCGTACGATAAAACTCCATATCGCGTGACGATAAAACCCACCGCCGATAACACGTATCGTTTCGCGATGCACAGCGCGATTTTTTATTTTCTCTTTTTTTTCTACGTTTGCCTGTGCGCGTTGTTCAAATCCACCGCCGCGCTGCAATTACTGAAGCGTGCATCTTTAGGATTCTGTCGTGATTGTCGACGTTTTCTTAAAGAAACAGACGCATTTCTTCCTATAAGGATTCATAAGGAGAGCCCAGAAATCTTTCTTGTATACTTGAATGCGACTTTTTGATTAAATTTGTATCGCCATTGTATATTTATATGAAAAATTGAATATTAACGACGCGCAACTTCTTCGAAAGTGCGAGTTTATTCCTCTCTCTGCCTCTCTTCCGTAAAAATAGCAGCCGTGCGAGCGCCGCATCACATCGCAATCTTTTCCCAATATCTCACAAGCTCCACACTACTTACGAAGCGAGCTCGCGACAGAAACGATCTATTAGAAGACAAAGTGCGAACGTAGGCATCATTCAACAATTACGTCACACCATGACAAGGGTGGGTTCATTAGCTTGCGTGATGATAGGATTAGGGAGAAGGCTATGGAACGTCATACGTATTCTGTATTTGAATTTTTACATCTAAAATATTATATTTTGTAAAAATAATTTAATTTTACGTTAATAATCAAAGTGTTAGTATTGAAGTATTTTTTAACACTTTTACCAATTACAATTATAAAATAAAGTAATTAATTTGATATTATGCCTGCTCTAAGAATAATTTGTATTTTAAAAAGATAGTAGAACGCAATCTGATAATTATTATTTACAATATAATATAATTACAAGCTAGTTTTTCTTGTTCTACGCGCAAAGAGGAGAAATAATTCCATGTATCATGTAATGTTGGAAGAAGACTGAAACTTTGTGGCCAAACGCGACGAACGAAAGGGGGAGGGTAAAAAATAAGCTGAAGCTTCGCGTGACGTAATTGTTGAATGCCTCCATATGAGCTGTTCTATTCTCTTGCTCAGCCGGTTTCGATACTATCCAACAGGCGGATTTGCCCTGCGCGAGTCTTCATATTGATATTATAGACGCGACGCGGGGATACGCACGCACCCTTGCGCATCTGCATTACAATACATTAACACAATCACGCATACGATCAAGGCCGTGTGGCCACGCCGAGCCCATAACTGCATGGTTCTCCAACGAGAGAGGCGTTCGCTCAGAATGCTACCTTGTCAGCGGTAGCCGCATCGGGAGACATAGTTGGGCGAGCGGCTTGGCCGCCGAGGGGTTGCGCGCGGGGGAAGGGGGAAGAGAGGATCGACCGAGGGTAGGAAGGATGCGCCGGGTAGTAATTAATACCGCTGCAGCGCTGCGGACCAAGAAGCTGTGGGACAGGCTGGAGCGGCGGTGGCGGTGGTGCAGGTGGTAGTGGTGGCGGCGGCGGCGGCCAAAAGCAAACATTCCTAGAGTCACGGTATCCGGTATCCCGAGTATCCAGGTATTGGTTCGACACGTACCAATTATAAGCCGACGCACTGGTCATTTGTAACGCGTCGGAATGCCGCGGCACACTCGCCGCGGCCAAGGGAAGCTCTCTCGGCGTTGATTCTTACTGTGGATTGAGTGCCACCACCGCCACCATTTAACCCCGCCGACCTCTGCACAGGAGCTTTCTCTAAGGACTCCGTGAAATATTTCAGCGAGGTTAAAGCGTGAGAAAGCGAGCGTAGTCTATCGTGTCGTGGCTTACATTTCGCAGGATTGGGAAAGTTATTTAAACGTCCCGCGTCTCTCTCTCTCTCTCTCTCTCTCTCTGCCTGTTTATCTGTTTGTCTGTCCCTCTTTCGTGGGCGTTTATACGAGTCTGTCTGTTCAACGAAGCAACGAAAGGGTTGTCGTTAGTATTACGCGCATTAGACTCGATTTAACTGACAATCGGAGGTGCGTGTGTCAAAGGCGTTCGTCGGCGGATTAGCGGCGCCGAGCTGTCAAAGCGTCGGCGGGTAGTTGGCACGCGAAAACACGACGGTGGGTACGCACGGTTCCGCAGCGGTTGTTGCGTAATTCGCGAGAATGGGCGCGCGCGCGGCCGTGGGGATTGATTAGAAACTAGTTTATTGCCATCGATTTGATTTAGCCCATTGATTTATCCCCACCCTCTCGAAAATCGCCGACGTTTGGTCCCTCGCTCGCACGTGCGCGCGCTCTCTTTGCGCCCGGAAATAATAATTCGATTCCCCTAATCGCGTAAACGCGCGCGATTGTGTTGCGCGCATCGAGTTTGGCCGGTAACTTCGTGCAGCTGGAAACTGGAACAACCGATCTCTCGCGCTGCGATCATGGTGGCGTTAGGCTTAGTAGACAATGCACGGCAAAACTCGGTCGTTGCTTTCGATGCGTGGTCGATAGACACAATGCCGCCGTCGAAAACTCGAATGTTGATCTTAACTATCCGAACTCGCTGCGCACGATCTTTGCCGCTCGGTTAACGCGGGATGCGAGACAAAAGTCGCGGGAAAGAGTCGAAGCACCGGGTTCCGTATAGTTGAAAGAAAGAGCGATACCATGGAAAAGGGTTGTAAAAAAGTCGAAAGAATCAACAGTCGTTTTTTTTTGCGCGCTGAGAGGAATTACTTTTGTTTTCATTACCAAAGTGCCGCGGGAGCAATATTGCGCAGTATACGCTCCCACGCTCTCTTCCGCCATCGAGTAATTACTATCCGCATTTTTGAAACACCGTGAGAGAAGGATTCTTTTCCGATGGCATGAATTTTGCAGAAATGCGCGCGTTGCTGGTTATAGAGAGGTTATTATCGCTCGCTGTGTCGCGTTCCTTCAGTCTAGGGAGTCGAGCGACAAGAGAGAAAACGACGTTCCAAAAGACGTCTTAACGCGGAATCGTGTCAGCGTCGGGTCGAATTTTCGTCTCCTTCGCGTGCCTCTGTAATTATGGTATTGCCGTGTTTCTCCAATTTTCCCCAAATTACAGACGCGCGTAAGATAATTACCTGCGGACGCCGTGGTAAAGGTAATGTAAGACAAATATTTGGGGTCACCAGGCACAGGCGGGCCCGCAAGTTCATTGGAGTTTATTTTGTAATGGCGAAGTGCGGTGGGAAAAGTACGACGGCGGCGCGGTGGAGCCGGCTCATTTATAAATATTCACGACGTCGTAAATAACGAGATACAAAATAAACACGAATTATTTGCTTCCCCTGGCTGTTTCCGTCATTGAAAAAATGCCCACGTGTATACTTAAGAGTAGGGGGAAGCAGGGAAGAGAGAGAGAGAGAGAGAGAGAGAGAGAGAGAGAGAGAGAGAGAGG
>NW_022639685.1:365805-369704 GCF_010583005.1 Odontomachus brunneus
GAGAGAGAGAGAGAGAGAGAGAGAGAGAGAGAGAATAGTGAAATAGAATGATATTTTCCACCTGTACACACAAGCGAGTATCGGTAAAACCATTTGTCAGCGGTGCAACGATCTTCGAGAAAGAGATAGGACTGGTCGACTACTTAAGAAATGATGAGCCTGTCTAGGAGATGAACGTATAGGGTATGAGACTTATATCGTGACAGTAATGCAAATTGCGTATACTGCATTAGGCAGATGTTGACAGAAGCGCGTCAACGTCGTTTTACCATTATTCGTGTTATTAATGGATGCAAAGGTATAGTTAGGATTTTCGTTGAGACAAAAAAGATTACAGACGAAGGGGGAGGCTTAATAGAAAATAAACAACGGGCCGAATGGCTTTCCACTTGCTGAGAATGGAGCACGCGATAAACGTTGTTTCCTCCGGGCTTTAGCTCGTTGAAAAAAGGCGCGATCGTAAGTTTAGGAAGACATAAAGGGTGTCGACGCTTGAGCGACGTTGACGGATACATGCCTTGAAGGGGCTGAAATAATTTCAATCGCGAGGCACCCCGCTCGCTCGCTCGCTCACTCGGAAGTGGAAGTCACAGGAAGGGCGTGTTTAAAGCCAATCTACATGGTTTGCTTTTGACGATGATCGAATTAATCAAAGCACGAGGAGAAATAAAAAAAAGGGAGAATAGCAGGGAAAATTGTTGCGACACAACTTTTCGGATCGATTAAATCACGTTGCGCCTCAATCTTAAACCAACGACGTTATTGTCATAAATCCAAATTTCCCTCCGAAAAATCTCAATTACTCCAATTCTATTTAATCCCATGAAAGTATAATCTCATCTGTGTTGAATGATGGGAGAACCAGCGTGTTACCCTCTCTGCCCTCATTCGCTTTGAATAAACATTCGGAGGATCAACCAAATTAAAACGTGTGAAGCATTCTACGGAGATAAAAGGGCCTATTTGAATTTTTACGGTTGTCGTCATGATGGTATAATTACTATACTGCTTTTAGTCGTCGTTAACAATTGGCCAATTTCTCCGAACGTATACGATTGGGCTAACTGGAGACAATGACAGAAATGAAAACGCTATTAATTTTCCTGCAAACTTCGAAAAATTAACAAAGCAATCACGGTGTCACCTGATATTAAAGATTGAAGAGCGCAACGAGTGAATTATAAAAATGATTATTTCTCGTTTCAGTATAGTTTTATCGTTGTAACTCTCGGGGATAAAACGAGAAATTGTTAAAAGTGTAGATTTCTCGCGTTTGCGCGTGGAAATTGCAAATTTCGCAATACAGAGCAACGTTGCACTCCATATACAGGGTGTTGAGAAAAAGAAAACTCATGTGAACTGTTCAGTTGACATGAGTTGAAACATGAGTTGAAAAAATCAACATCTTTCAGAGTTAGAGTTGTTTTTTTTGTTTTGATGATATACATGATTTGCTCGCTTGTATTACTACATGTGACGTGAAAACAAGATTATTTCATAACTGTGCAATTATGTAACACAAAATATATATAATACAATATAATAATAGGTCGTAAAGACACACACAACACAAACAAAATATCTCTGATATCTACTATTTGGTTGAAAAAATTACCAAATCTAACTTTTTTATGTTCGATTTAGAAGAAGGAAAGCAAAAATCTGATTCAATAAAGTTATTCAAAATTTCATTAGTTTTCATTTAAAAAAAGAGCATCGAAATTGGTTCAGATTTCGAAATTGTAGTTTTTTTAAACATAAAACATTTTACATAAAACTTCGTTTGATTCTACTGTGCGGTGGGGAAAGAATTTCCAAATAACGAATACGTAAAGATCGCTCTTGGCGCGACGATGACTAACGTGATGACGACCTTTCTCCCTTCGGATAGTATCAGATTTAAAAAGAAGAAGAAGAAGCACTAGAGAGTAATAGTAGACGAAGAAGACTGCGTCTCGCCGTGAATATCGCGTACATTGTGATGTCGTCTCCGTGTGCCGTTTTCCATTACGCGATTTTATATTCTCGAGCAATCTTGGTGCGCGCGCGTACATGCACACATACCTGTGCACACATGCGCGCGTATGTACGGGGATTTCTATGCCGGTGAGAAAGAAAGTACGCGGAGTACTGCTCGAGATGAATTATAGTCGAGATTTTTCATCCAGTTGGGTGCTACGTGAGTCGCATCGGTGCCGCGAAACTTGTCGGAGTGTCAATCGCTGGGCTTTTCGCGCGAGCGTGACTCCCGCGCAGAACCACCGAGAAATTATACTGCTACAATCGGGAGAAGTTGCTCCAACGACCGCGTGGTTTCACGCCCAAAAAGTGGCCGTTCGTGTCCCGCGGTTTATCGAACCCTAGAACAGCGGATACTGCTACTACTACTACCACCACCATTACTATACTACCACCACCACCATTACCACTGTTCAAGAGAGAACGAACGTTTGCGGTGCTCGCAATCGCGCGTTCGGTTAGGAGCGCGCACTTTTCGACGACGCTCACTAATGGCTTAATCAATCTGCGTGTAAAACGTGCGCGACGATCGTGTGTACGTTTGAAACGATATTTGCGGTTAACGGCACTTCATGGCGGGAGGAAAAAAAAGGAAAAAATGATTCCCGAACGACGGCACTTCGCGTCGGTGCAACGGAGAAGCCGTAACAAAAATAAACGAGTGCGCGTTATCAGAGAAGGGAAAAGAGGGGGGTGAAGCGACTCGTCTATCGGCGCGCAATTCGGAAAAGCGAACTTCCGCCGGCGTCGACAGTGGCTTTGTTTACGTTCCTTTTGGACTACAAACGCTTTTCGGGTCATCGAATTCACGCGGAAATGCCGAGCACGCCGCGCCCGCACACACATGTCTCCTGTCGCCGACATGGAGCTATGATGAAAGTATGTTGCTCTTTCGGCTGCTTTCTTCAACTCTCGCAGACGGTACGTTGCGTATTTTCCCGTATAGTGACATATTTTTTATTGATTTTCCTCACATCTGCGTAAGTGCCATTACTTTACAGTCATTGTATACATAAAGAGAATTTTATATAGCAAGAGTTACCATGGCATTTTGTAGTCATGGTAAGTTTTGGAGGAACAGATTGGTATTCCGTACTGAGTGACTGTATTCCTTTATTTTATCACCCAAAAGAAATATAATCGCATTCTTAGCGGAATCCTCGCATATGTGACTTCAAGAGGATTCTTCTCAAGTTGAAAGGGAAATATTCTAACACTAAAAAAAAGAACTCTTGTTGCAAGGCGCTACTTCCTGTAATTCCATACTCTAAGTAAAAAACTTGGAACTTCTCGGTTGCTTGCCGAAAGAATCTTTCTTTTTTAGTGAAATGAACTATTAATCGGAAATCTGCACTGAAAAAAAATATAGTTGAAAATTCATTTTTGTGGAAATTTTATTTCACTGAAGTAAATTTTATTTTTCACAGAAATAAACTTTATATCTCATCAATAAATTTTTAAGTATTTTTTTCAGTATATTAGATATTATTCTTTTATTTTTTACTTTTGAATCAAGAGAAATATGTTTACTTTAAACAGAGTGTCTTCTTACTGGAAAAAATTATTATTACTAGCAAAACTTACACTATAAATGAGAAACGAAATTCCTCTAGCATTATGAATATTGTGTTTAGAATATTTTCCTTTTGTTCTTAGAAGAATTCTTTTGAGGCCCTATATATATATATATATATATATATATATATATATATATATATATATATATAATTGGATTACGCTAAAGATGAGATTATTATATTAAAAATTAAGAAATTTTTTTATTTTTAAAGATTAAAAATTTTTTTAGGTTTTAGGTTTTTAGCAGAATTTGCTACGTTTCTAGAGAAATTCAGCAAGATAAATCTTACTGACAGTTTATT
>NW_022639685.1:369714-372309 GCF_010583005.1 Odontomachus brunneus
TTACGCTAAAGATGAGATTATTATATTAAAAATTAAGAAATTTTTTTATTTTTAAAGATTAAAAATTTTTTTAGGTTTTAGGTTTTTAGCAGAATTTGCTACGTTTCTAGAGAAATTCAGCAAGATAAATCTTACTGACAGTTTATTTTTGCATTATTATAAACATAATAAATAGTTATACGAAAAATTTATACGAAAAAAGACTATAATATTCTGTCAGTGCATTGGGTTGGTGTAAACCATATGTCATTTTTTGACGAAATTCTCACAGATAGTTTGCGAATTAAAAAAAAATAGGAAATCTTTGTTAAGCATCCAGTAACTGATGTAGTTCATTTATTATTCGTAATAATCATTAATCTCTCGAAATTAATTAATTGCGTTTTTTATTATGTTTCATAATACCATACGTACCATACGAATCTTTTGCACCAGTCTGATAATTGCTCAAACACGAAAAGCTATTGCGAATATGATCCCCCATTAAACGTTTTCTCTCGATTCTGAATTTCTACGAGACGTGTACATGTAAAACTAATGAAGACGATAATTAAGCAGGTGTGGAACATGCTAATCGAGAAATATCAAAGCAGGTTATTGATACACTCTCATACACAGAGAGTGAGGGGGAAAGAGGGAGAGTGAGTAAATGTGTTCAAGACACACGAATGTTATTACAACATCAGTATGCAAATGTTAAATAATATACGAGACTTCCTCCGCATATATTCGACCGATGTGCGCTCGCGCACATATTTTATGACGGCGCGGTGGCGGGCTTTAATTAATTAAGCCAATCGTATCCCGCGCAGTCAGATTCTTATCCGCGCGGGCTCGCATATGCGTTCGTACCAATTAAAGTTTTGTTTCTCTTTTGACCGCGGCACATAATATTCTCCCGCGCCCTCGTTATTTCCGCTAACAACGGCGAATTCTGTTTTTTAATTAAAACTACGCCTATCGCTCGCGCGAATTACGCGGCGGCGGCCGTTGGCTCGCTCGCAAAGCTCTACTGTCGTCTCGCGTAGCGGAAAAAGTCGTAACCCTTTTGTTATTGGCTGCTGTTGTACTTTACGCGCAGCCACCGTGTATCCGGTGATATTGGCAAAGACGTATTTGCCCATCGATCACTATTTCGTGAAACACCGAGTGACCGGCCAGTGTAAATCCGTCTCGGATTTATTTGCTGTCGGCAATAAATTTGAGAATCGCGAAATACTAAACGTATCCTTTATTTTATTTGTTCCTTCACGCTGCACCGCCACGCTCGCGCAGTCGGAGAAACGCTATTTGACACGTTAGATAGATTACTCTTTCAATAATGTAACGTGTCCAGTGCACACGGAATGCAACGTGGCCGCTTCCGCTTTCCTTCGCGCTCTTCTTGGGGATTCTCGCAGGGATCTTGTCGAGCCTTTGGCGCGCGACAATAAATTATGACTCGTTTGCCGGCGCTTCATCAGCGACGGCGGTGTCGCGATGAAGTCGAAGTCGATCTTTTCGCGACATCTCAAAGCCAAGCTTAACATGCGCGTTGCTCACCGGGAGAGCAACTTGCATTCTCATTAAATATTTCCGAATCGCATTGCGACCGCGATGACAACGAGGTCTATGCAAGTTTCATCTCGCTCTTCGCGATGCGCAATTCATGACCTTTGGTGAATATCGTCTCCGCGAATACAAGCGAACTAGATAAAATTACCCGGCGTTGTCCGGGTTATCGCAAAGTGTCAGGAGGATGAAATCAGGTAAGAGAGGTGTCCAGGTTTCATGCAGCCTATATTTTCCGCAGGGTTCTAGAGAGTAACTATGCAAAATTTGGTCCAGATCGGTCAAAGGGTTTTAAAAGTATACATAGGGCACACATACAGGCATTCTATTTTATATCTTATTAGCTAAAAATTACTCAACGTTGCCCAAGTTATCAAAGTGTCAAGGGAATGAAATAGGGGAGAGAGGATCTAGATTTCATGTAGCCTGTATTTTCCGAGTATTTGAGAGAATAAGTGTGCAAAATTTGGTTCAGATCGGCCAAAGGATTTAGAAGTGTACAGGGAGCATACAGACAGACAGATAGATGTTCTATTTTATACAAGGTGTATAACGCAAGATGTTCAAAAGTATGTGTAAAGATAGAACACGTCAAATTGCATGTTGATCAGGTCAAATCGAAGAAAAAATTCCTCTACTCCTAACTTTCTCGCCAACCTCGTCTCATTAATACTTTGAAATTTTAAGTGATTGTTTACAAGATAGTAGAAAAATTTTTCGTTCAATTTGACCCCTAATCTACCTACACACACGTGCGTATCTTACCTCAGACAGTCTGTGGGTAAGTGACGAGACATTCGGCTCATAGTGCGCTCGGCGCACTCGGTGAAGACACCACTGCTCGTAGACCTCGTAGACCTCCAGCAGCTCGAGACTTTTCGCCCTCGATTACGCTAACTCCGAAACTATCGACAAGAGTGGCTCCTCGCGATTAAATAGACGTTAGTCGCTCTCGTCCGCTCGGCTAACTCCTGCCCGGGGTCTTTAGCCACACTTGGAGGAAGGGAGAGAGAGAGAGAGAGAGAGAGAGAGAGAGAGAGAGAG
>NW_022639685.1:373287-392188 GCF_010583005.1 Odontomachus brunneus
AGAGAGAGAGAGAGAGAGAGAGAGAGAGAGAGAGAGAGAGAGGTGGAGGTTAGTGGCCGAAGGGCTAAAACCGAGGACGACGGAGGGCGTCGTTCGGCCCGACGAGCCCGGCCGGACGGACGGCGCATCGATTTTTGTTTGATTATCTTGTTAGGGACGCGGCCGGAACCGCGCGCGTTGTGTCTGTGTCTTCATTAAAGCCCACTCGACTGCGCGGTCGCCGTGACGCGCCCGTGCACCCCCGAAGAGCAAACGAACGGGAGAGCACGGTCGGGGTCGGGAGGGATGATGGCAGTTGCAGCTTCGACAACGATGGTCCGGGAGCTGGCGTGCAATATTCATCGACTAAAAATACATCAGTGGCGTGCGCGCGAGCGCGCGCTTCTGCCGATATCGAAACGATAAACCAAACGATGGCTTGGGGGGGGGGGGCGGTTTTAACAACCCTGTTTACCTTCCTTCGCCTGACTTAAACCAATTGTCCGACAACCGATGTTCCAATTATATCAATCCCGCGCGCTATGTATCAGTCAGACAATAATTCGCTCTTGTCGAGGCACTTGCGCGACGCGAAGTAAATGAATAACTAACGTAGACCCGAGCACCGAGACGAAACGTCTGTTTTTTCGCTCCTGTGCAATAATTGCGTCGAAATTTCTCCCGCGTTCAAATCTCATCCTTAGAGTGGAATCCTCAAGTAGATTCTGCTAAGAAACCAAAAGGAATATATTCTGGCATCTAGAAAGAAAATAATTCTAGTTGCAAGATGCTATTCTGTGTAATTCTACATTCTAATGTATCTTTTTTAATGTGCGGCATAAGTATCTTTTTTAATGTGCTGATACTTATTTCCATCATTAACAATCAAAGGATGAAAAACAAGAGACGTGTATTCTGTAGATATAAGAAACGAAATTCTCTTCCAATTCTAAGAATATTGTTCTCAGAATATTTTCCTTTTACTTCTAAAAGAATTCTCTTGTGATCACACACGAGATGATTTCACTAATGATGGAATTATATTTTTTTGGATTTGATAATCGTTTTCTGTTTTAAGATCCTTTTGTACTAAGGAAAAAAAAAATACTATAATATGAAGTCCATTCGCAAAAATAAACTTTATTTCATAAGAATGAACTTTATATGTCTCATAAATAAATTTTCGAGTTGTTCTTTTTTTTAGTGAGTGACCGCGAACGCGTAGATTCGTCGCTTTGAGAGACGGGACGTCATTGGAATTCGTGGCGTTTGTTGTCACGGAGAAATAAAAATAAAATGTAGCATAAAATATCTGTTGGAATTACTGGACGTTGTGGAAAAGATAAAAAACTCTCGACGAAACTCGGAGAAGTGTGACAGTTCCAAACTGTCTGAATCGCAAACCCGTCCAAGAATCGCCGCTTCTTCTCGTCTCCGCTCGGCGCATCACGAGCGCCGGTAAAACGCTACCTGCCGTCACATAATTAATCGTCCCAACCGGCTCACCTCCGTCGCTCCGCGATAAAACGTGCCAAAACGTCGGCACTGAACTTTCTCCGGGACGCGTGGGTCGACTCGAGTGTGGGAGGGAACGAGGAAGAAGCAATCGAACGTTCTCTCGAACGTGTTCGAGGCCGCTCGCGCGAGATTCGGAAGTCTTACGAAAAAGGAAGGTAATTATCGTCTTGGAGTGCAACGCGTTGATAAAGCCGGCTGATACAATATCGAGAGGCGGCTGCGCTCGTCCTAATGGAACAACGCGCGTATTATCGCTTCTCTTTTTATTTTTTTCTCGAAATTTACGTTTTTCCCTCGAAATCTCGCGTTTCTACGAAGTGCGAGTCAATATACATGCGTTGAAAATTACATGAGCAACTCTAGCTTTTTTTGTAGTGACGAAGTTACTACACGAAAAAAAATCGTTTTATTGCGTTAAGCAAGTTTCTGGTGAAACATATAATAACGAACCAGAAATTCCGATTGAGAATTTATCAGAATTTTGTTCGAATTAACAAAATTTCTGGTTGACTTGAATAGAATTTTGTTGACTTCAATCAGAATTGTCTAATTCCTTTACATCAGTTTTTTTTTTAATTCAACCAAATATTTTTTCCATATATGCGTTTCAGCGTTCTCTGTGAAATAAACTGACTATACACAAAACAACTTTAGTTATAATGCTGTTAATGGCAGCGCAAATATTTAATCGAAGAAGCGTATATTGCCCACAAAGTATCGATATCAGTATAAAGGGCCGTTATGTATACTGTACTTCGATCGAGATTTACATTTCCAATTTTATACGCGTAAAATTAGAACAATTATATAACAAGAGATATTGCACTCCTACCATTATAATCACACGGAGGAGATGTAATAAAAATTACGTAAAAATATACGTAAAATAATGTATATTATGTAAAATAATGGTAAGATTATGGCTTTGGTTATGATTGTTTTTCATCTAAAAATTAACATTTTTACTTTTGCCGAAGTCCCACATTTCCTTGAAGTCCGAATAAAGTCGACATACGTACACTGAAAATCGTATAAACAACTCAACGAAGAAGATGCTCTAATAAAAATTGCAACAAAACTCTCTTTTGTAATTTTAGATCATACAGAATTATGATTAATAAAATTACTATATACTTATAAAAAAATGTTATGCTTCTTTGATTTTTTATTACAAAATTATTATAATTACTTGAATTTATGTCGTATATGTCACAGGTAGATCGTCAAGTTTATTGTTTCTACAGTCATTTATGCTACAATTTTAATATGGTATTTAGTATGGTATGCTACAATTTTAGTTTTGCAAAAAACATTGGAAAAAGAATTGGAAAAAGTTTATCCATTATTTTTCCGTCATTTTTACTAAATCTTCTCCGTATAGTTATAATGGTAGGAGTATAATATCTCTTGTTATATAATTGTTCTAATTTTACGCGTATAAAGTCAAAAATCGTATAACTCTCGATCAAAGTACGGTATACATAACGGCCGTTTATACATATTACTGATATCGATCTTTTGTAAACAATACGCGCTTCTTCGATTAAATATTTGCGCTGCCATTAACAGCATTATCGCCTTATTTCATTAAACTATAAATCGCGCGCGGGTAATGACAGAGTGGAAGATGTGGTAATACAGAGTAAACGTCCGGAGATATATTCAGAAGTTCGACAGGACGAACAGTAATTTCCAATCTCCTTGTTTAGGCCGTTAATTAATGCGCTCTTTTGGAGGCAAGTAGTACAGCTGGGTGGCTTTGTTACACGATTTTAACGACCGCGCCGCGCGAGATTGTAACGTGGAAATCAGGCTGGTTGCTAATTCGCTTCATTAAGCGCCGTTCGGCGGAAACACCATTGACAAATGTCGTCGCTATTTGCATTTCGGGGTCGGTATCGATCGCGGGTAGATATCGAGAGGCGCGTTATTCTGCGAGGTCGCTGATAGTATCTTAATTGGACATTTTACAAAGCGAATTACAAGGGTCCCACTGCACGTAATCACGCGAGTTATGGAAGAATGTATGGGATTAAAACCGAATTGAATTTTGCGCGAACGACACGTTTGTCACTGAACGGCGTAACGAGGCCGAGAGATTAAGAGTTCCCATGACGATTTATTTAAGTAGACAGATCGAGAAAGAGAGAGAGAGTACATTGAAAGATCGTTGTACATTGAAAGCAAAAATATCTCAAAACTAAAAAATATTTATTCGATGGGTACCAATGATATATTTACTTAATCCTTAAACGACAAGATTAATGATTATCCTATCGAGTATATATTTTTCAATGCAATCCATTAGAACTTTGTGATATATTTGCGCGCCAGAGTCAAATACTATACTGAACAAATATTTTTATATAATAAAGAAGTGGGTTTTTGTCAAAATGCTGTTTATTTGTCCTAATACAAATTTTAATATGGCGAAAATGAAGAAATAAATTTGAAAAATGTTAGGATCATACATGACCCAATATTACTTATGTTCCATAATTTCACCTTGTGTTTAAAGATTTTAAATCTAAAATTTTTTATTTAAATAGAATAAACAATTGTTTATGCACAAGAAAAGCTGAGAATTTAAGAAAATATATATTTTCTTATTTGAAAAATGTTTTACACACACACACATTGATATAAGTAGATATGTTATTAGTACCCCCTACCGAATAAATATTCTCTTACTTTTTAGATATTTAATTTCTCCGTATAATTATTCGATTTCCGTTATGCCGAGCGAACTGAACGGCTTTTTTCTCGCGTTTTCATCGGTTGTCGAAATTGGAATTCGCCAAAGTTACACTTCTTTCAATCGTTGTAAGAGACGCTCGGGTAACGTGAAAAGTCACAATTACATCTCTCTTTCCCTTCTCTCTCTTTCTCTTCCTACCTAGCCTTTCTAGTTTCTGCTCCCGCATAATCCTACACCGGCCTCTCGAGGTAGAAGATCCTCAGATGGTCCGCGAAGGTCTCTTCGTTCACTCTAGTGTTTGTTCAGTATTCACTTAGAGTTTCGGACCTGGCCGCGCTCGTCGTTTTCTCTCCTCTCGAGCGACTCACTCGCGACCCTCTCTCGCGGTCGGTCTCACCCTGCGGAATTCTCCGTCGTCTCTTTCTTTTTGCGAGTAAAGATGAATCGCCGAGAGCGGCAACCTGCACTCTGCTCTCTGTCTCCATCTTAAATTCTCGCCGCGCGGAAGATATCATCACGACGTCGCGGATGATCCGCCACTAACGGCCAGTAAAATTCGCGGCTCCTCGGAATTAGCTATAGTGATACCGGCGATTAGTATCATCGCGAAATCTCGCTTCGGCGTAATTCTTCCAACAGAACTTGCGAAAGAATCGGAATCTTACATAAATCTTCAATTTTGGCACCCCGTTAGCCAATTAGCTACAGACGTACTCTCAGCTCGCTTGTAGCGGGCCGCTCTGTGTAACGAGTGTCGCGAGGCTGGAAAATCATACTCGTGGATATTTCTCATTAATCTGAGAGCCAAGTAATTACTGGATCGCGCTTTATTCGGTCTGGAGGTCTAACGTCGTTGTCCTCCTGCCGGAGAGTGTGAGTGAGAGAAAGAGAGAGTGAGAGAGAAAAAGAAAGAGAGAGCGCTCCAAGGATGTCTCGTTACATCGGCGGAGCGTGCAGCCGGTGAGAGAACATTGCATCGTGGGGAATATTTCTTACTTGGAACGAGGCGAATAGATGCGGACGAGCGAAGGAACGACGGCTGCTGCTACTGCTGTCGGTTTCTACCGGGTGGCTCAAGTTCGGGGGTAACTGAGCGAGCTTTTGTCGCGGTTGAAATATCCGAGAGCAATGCATCCCCCTATCTGCCGTTTTCCCTCACTCTCCTCCTCCTTCTACTCCTCCAACTCCTCTTCTTCCTGCCCTGTCGCCGGTTCTGCGAGAAGCGACGACTTTCCTTCGACTCTTCCCACTCAACCTGCCGTCCCTTTATTCCTTTCGCGTGCTTTGCCGCAAAAGCAATATCTTAAAAACGCGACCATTGGACCGTGTTTAAAGTTCCTCTACGTACATCCCACAGCGTCCTCTACGTACTACGTACTTATCGAGGATATCGTCCGTTAGAATTTCTCACCGGGTATTGAGAGCGGTTGGTATTGAGAGAGAAATCTTTTATCGCATTGATCGACGATTTTGTGTCAATAAACGGTCTCAAGGATATGCCATACTTGAGCACCTCATCAACGAAATATTTTTGCGTAAAGCTTATGTCGTATTGGCTACACAGAATTGCAAATGCTTTTGCATGATGAAAGCATATGCAAAAATAGTTCGAAGCATTACTCAATATGTAACGAGAACGATAAAGAAGTCGAAATTGACATTTGATATTAACGAGCCGTCAGTTAGCGTAGATATTTGCCTAACACAAAAATGTTGCAGCTTGCGCTGAACGTGTGTGTGTTCCATTCAAGGAAATTTCAAAGTACATGCTGTATCTTTATAGATCTAAGAAAAGCTTTAAAATATACAAAATGTTTCCAGAAAGAGTTCTACATATGCATGGTTATTTTCTACTAAATATGACCAAACAAAACGCGGTACATATTTATATAAAATTTATACAGAGAGATAAAATATCCAAAAGCTACAAAATACGCATTCGATGGGTACTAGTAACATATTCATTTAAATCTCGATTTTCTTTGAATAGAATAGAAAATTGCTTTCGTGAAAACTAAAGATTTTACGAAGATATATATTTTCATATTTTATATATTAATATAAGTATGTTATTAGTATTTATCGAATAAATATTTTTATTTCTTAAATATTTTTTCTCTTAGTATATATACCCAGATAGATAGATGTAAATAAATTTAATTTTATTAGTCGATTTGTAAAAGTTGTATCCTTTATGAGTGATTCATGTGACACGCATATTTATTACACGGAATGACGAAATAGAAATACGAAGTACGAAAAAAATATCGGTATCTGTTCAAAATAACACGTCATGCAAAATATAATATGAAAATCTGAAAGTAAATCTGAAACTTTGAGTATATTTTTTACTGCAATATAATAGAATTTATATGATTTAATAATGTAAATTTTGTTTTGTATCGATGCGGCAAGAAATGTACTTAAAAAGTTATTCTCAGATTTTTATTTTATATTTTACACGACATATTGTTTGCAAATTTTGATAACTTTTTTTATATTTTTATTTCGTCATTCTGTATGATAGAGAGAGGTATGAGTGCAATTTAATCAGTCAAGAGGGACTCTACGTTGCTAAATTTCGTGATTTAATGTACTTAAAGTTGCTGCAAAGTTTACGTACATCAGTTTGTCACGGTACATACAAGGAATTTGTAAAGGGTAACCTGATTGTGTCAATACTTATCTGATATGACATTTTACGATCGCCTTTACGTTATCGACAACTCTGGAGTTGAGCGTCCACTTAGACGTCCTCTTTTAGTGGGATACGCTGCAAGTTGTTGCTTCCGAGTGTTTCGCTGTTTTTAAACAATTTGCAACTTTATACTGAGAAGAGATGATGTAACGGGGAAAAGAAACCGCTGCAGCTTTCGCTCGTTCGCTCGCCAGACACATTTTGTGTGGAAAACTGCCGTTTTCTCGCGACGACGTAAATTTTCGCGCGCGGTTTTCATCGCTCCTCTAAACGAATCGCGCTTCGCAGTGATCGCGTCGGCTCCTTATTTGAACAGTCGTTATATACGCGCGCGACAATCGCAGATTAGGACACGCTCGACATCTCGGAATCGCGAAATCCTCCCCTGAGGAAAGTTCTAGACGATGGTAGTAATGGATCCGAGACCGGTGCCGGGGGCCCCAGGCACGAAAAGCGAGGGTTGAATGTTCCCAGCAAAATTTCGCCCGGCGGTCTATACGCAGTAGCGTCTTCTAAATCGGGCAAGCCTCATCGCGAGAGACCCATCGTAAAAGTCTTTTACATTTTCAGCACAACATGGTGTTGCTTTTAGTTTCCATAAGAGGGAAAAGATTTCTTCAATTAATTTATCGATTTATAAAATGTATAAATATTTTTATGGGGATTAATGTGTGTATGCTCCTTGAAGAAGACTAAATTTTCGTTTAGAACTTCTACAATTAAAAATTAACGTTTCCTTCGCAAAGGTGCTAAGATATTGATCAAAATGAGCAAAGATTATTATAAATAATAAACTGATGCTTCATTTGATTCTTTTGAGTAACGATAACCATCTTTCTCTCTCTCTCTTGTAATATACAGAGAATGTTCCAACATCTTCAGATGCGCCAAGCGCTCAGTAAAGATGAGGCTGTGCCTACGCGTTTGCGTTCCCCTCACATCTTCCCTATATGTAATCTAATTTAATTTAATATTTCTCAGCTGCCGGGAATATCAGACCGACGTAAGGATCTCAACCACCCACCGAGACGACCGAGTCTTCATCGAGTCAACCCCTTTGCCTCCGTCCTTATTCGTTTTCCTCCGATTTCCCACGCGTCTCACCTTTCTTTTTGAGAGTCTCGCAAGCGTTTTGCAAATTGAACGTCTGCTGACGCGTTTCACGGTCTGAAAGAAATTACGAAATCTGAAATACGTGCTGCAAATCGAGATCGGAGTCCGTCCGCTCGTTAACGCGTTTCTTTCTTCATCTTTGAATTTGCGTATTGCGCTTGTAGCACAAATTTAGTTTTTACTAAGGTAATATTAAACGTATATTTGCAAACCAGTCATTTTCGAAATACTTAACCTCATTTTGTAAGCCGAGTTGACTAAAATATATGTAAATCAAGAATCAAAATTAATCAATCGTCATATATAAAATCACAAATAATTTCAGCGAATGATGAAATTAATTATTAATTAAACTTTGATGTAATCGATTACACACACGGGTTAATAGTCAATTCCGTCAAGCGATGAAATTATTTGTGATTTTATATATGATTATTGGTGCATCAAAAGTTTAACTTGCGCGTGTAGCAACATAGTGAGCTGAAACTTTAAGGAGTTCATTTACTTAAATCAAAATGCTTAAAATTATAAAAATAATTATACAAAAATTTAATATGACATTTACCGCAATAAAACATATTCGTAGTCAGAGTTTCATACAATTTGTCTGCGCCGTTCGTGAGAAATTTAATACTGATTATCCCAATTTTGCACTATATAATTTTATAGTAGAAACAATACAGATGATCATTATTTCAGTATAATTTTGTAAAAGTGATACTATCTGAATAAAAAGGTTATAAATGTTGCATATATATATATATATATTAGGAAATGTGGCAAAGAAACAAGAATGATATTCACTACATCGTTTTATGTAATGATTGATTGTAGACCAGAAAAATATCATTTTATATTTTAAATAGCATTGTGAAAATGAGTGAAACGTGGTACGGTAGAATTGTGAAATTAATTTTAAATTAATATCTGTAATTTAGATAGGGAGATAAATACATAAAAACGTAATTTTCTTCGTTAAATAATGAATTTATGAGTAACTCTCTTTACATGCGCCACTGGAAATGTGTTTCTTTGAGCTCCCTGAAAATACATATCTGGTGAATGAGCTTCTTAAAGTCCTATAATTTGTGAACGAATCGACGTATTGACATAAAAATCTGCTGAGAGGAAGATTACAAATGAGAGCCAACCGCGGTTGTATCGATGTGAATATTGAACTATGGGAGGATATAACAATATCTGACGGTGTCAACGTATGCGTCGAATATTTTTCTGGACTTGCAACATGCGCGTTGAATCAACCTGTCACGTCAGATTGACCCATTATCTTAAATTATTAATATTAATTAATTCTAATAACCCATCCCCAACAAACAATTTTAATTACACACTTGATTCTCGATTCTCTTTATAATGTTAATATTAATTTTAAGTGTTGCGAAAAATTACTCCCTTTGGCGCGCGCGATTTCACACGCGTCTATGCTCTTGATTTAATTAATTATCGACTCAAAGGGTGATAATCGCATCTGATTCCCGGCAAATCAAGATTACGTCGAAATTGCACATTCGCTTAAAATCCCATTGAATTCTGTCGATCGATATATCCCGCGATATCATTGTTCGCTTTGTTTGTGGCAGTACATAATGCTCGCATAATTTTCATCTGATCTATCAATTGCTTGAACAACAGAGACATCTCCCGTGAAAGAGACCACTACTCGAGGTGACAAATGATCGCAAGTGAATATCGAATATCACGACATTCACTTCGTTTGTGAATAGGTCTGCATTCATTTCGCCGTGAACACTTCGAAATCCTCCTTTCCGCTTTTCAGCGAGAATCGAAAAACTCGAGACTGAGCAACGCGCGCGCGTGTTGAGGAGAATAGAAACATGATTCTCGCGTTCTCAGACGCGGCCTTTAATTTTCGCAACGACGGCGCCGTGAGAAATTATACATAATTACTTCGCGCTTAATGGCATGTCGTAGGTCACGTGTATCTTTCTTTTTTCCAGTCTGTTCGCTCTCGCGTAGTTCAACGCGGCATATTGTTTATTGAAGACTATTCAACGGGAAATGACGGAGGGTGTACGTCGCATCGCCCATCGTTTATTCATGAGGGGCCTCACGGGGAAGACCGTGGAGTCATGCGGATGCATTATTCGTTGGTGTAAAATACACGCGCATCGCGAGCGCCAACTTTCGGCCCAAAAGGCGGGCAAAGCGCGCGGATTTTAATTCCATCTCTCTCCCCTATCTTCCGTAAATCGTGAAGTATGATCTGCGTGAGGATTTAGCGCCACTAAAAGTGAACGACAATGAAAAGTGAGCTCCGCCCGGCCGTTTCCGCCGGATATATCCCCTCTCCCTCTCCGGCCCTCTCTCCCCTGCACGTGGAGCCGCGTCTCCCTTTCTTCCCAATCTTCTACTTCAGTTAAGAAAACGGGTAATTGAACGGACAAGAGTGGGCTCGACCCGGAGACGCGTCGCGCATTTCAGGACCGTCCGCTTTGAGATCGAATCGCTAGGCCAGGACGGAGCGCGACTTAATATCGCGTGTACCGAACACGTCGGGATGCCATGAAACGCGCGTCCGCGCTACTTAATTAATAGTATACACAGAGAGCGTCGGGAAACTGTCGTGGTGCGGACGTATCAACGTGGGGAACACGGAGGTCCGACCGACGGCGGAATAGGCGGTGGTCGGGCCTTGATAAGCGTCGCTTCGGCAGCGGCCAATCGATCACAACGTACGAGAGAGGTGTCTTTGGTCTCTCGCTTACAACGCCGCGGTGCAAAGCGTCACGCTATAACGTCCTTTCCCGTAACCGTGATTGTAACAATCATGTAAATGCGCGCTTGTTCGGGTTTAATAGTTGTCGCTACAGTGAACTACGACCATCATTGCTTGAACACACACACACACACACACATACACACACACACACACACACACACACACACACACACACACACACACACGTACGCGCGCACACACGTTTCGGAACCAATTGTTTTTCGGAATTGTTGGAATGCTCGCTTAACTTTTCATTCCATTCGTTCAGCATTTTTCCTCATTGTGCGCGTAACGTCATTCCATAACGTTGTCGGTAACATCCGACAATTATCTGTTCATTGCTCTTCACATTGCTAAATATAAAAATCAGTTTCCCATGTTTCCTATTGGAATACTATACTTGTAACTGCACACCGCAGATCCAAGTGTGTTATTTTGGCTGAATCTCTTTTTACACGTTTGTTACCGTTCCAGGTCGCGTCATTTAATACGTTTAAATGTATTGATTTACAATTTACACGTTTTAAACGTGTTAAATTACGTGACTTGAAACTGTGAGAAACATGCGAAAAGAGAGCTTCAGCCAAATCACACGCGTTTAAAAATAATACACTTGCATTTGCAGTGTGGTGGTGAGTCGGGTATATTTTTCAATAAAAAAGAAAAATCGTTTAATATCTTTAAAGATTTGACTGAAAGCTCATAGCGTTCTAAAATTACTTAATGATCGACGTTAATACGGTGCCTGCCGCGCCGATTTCCATTAATGTTTCCAATGTTCAACGCAAATTTGCATCACCAATGATGCGAGAAATAAACACAATTCGCGGTGCACATATCCGTTGGCTCATTACATTGACTCCCTTTTGACTATATATTTAATTTGTTGTATACAGTTGTGGTTATACACGTTTTATACTCTCTAAAGTACAGTATCAGTTATTCTTCACTGATGGTTCGCGTATAACTATTCCGCAAAATTTCGCTGAAAGAATTAATTAATGGTAACGTAATCAATAAAATGGAGAAGTGCTTTCATTGAAAATCATTGAATACTGCAGTGAATACAGTGAACACTGCAAATCCAAGTGTTATCTAAGTTTGAACCCATAAACGTGTAATTAGACTGAAACTCTCTTCACACGTTTTTTACGGTTTCAAATTACGCCATTTAACACGTTTAAGATGTGCAAATTATGATTTAATATCATTAAAGTATAATTTGTATTGAATGACGTGACTTGAAACGATAAGAAACATGTAAAAAGAGATTCAGGTAAAGTAACACGCTTGAATTTGCAATGTATGCAGTGATCAGTGAACATAATCTTTCTACTGATTCAGTCAGGGACATTTTTATCACTTCACTTCAAGAGAGTATACTCCTTTTTCCTTTGAACGAGTCGATTTTGACTGTTCCGTGTTGGGAATGCGCTGTAACAATGATAGTTTTCGAGCGACAGACAATTGCTAGGAAGAAAGTTTTGCAGGATCGCGAGTAAACGTTCGATGAAACTTCCGAATATCCCGCGCGATACAGTAGGAAATGGTAACTTATGTACGGTGACAACTCACCTGTCGCGAGAATGTGCCGTATCGTGTCATCTACTTAAATTATCATGCAGAGGGGAACCTCCTGTGTGCCGTTCCAGTTTTAGAATATAACGCCGCTTTTCAATATTACATGTCCACACGCGACGTTCGCCGATGATCAATAATAATTCCAGCCATCGCGTTATATTTTCGCTGGCCACGTCGTCCGATGCTGCCGCCGATTGAAGCGGGCCACTAAAATTGTCACGCAATGCAATATGCAACCGATAATCGTATTGCGCCCGCGATTCGATACAACAGGCAACTATTTTCATGCCGCAACACATTCGGTTTTCCTTAAACAACTCGTTTCGCGCAAAATAACGGAATTATCCGCGAGTCGAAATTTTGATCCTATTCTCGACTCCAATACTTCATTTAACTTCAACTTTGATATATTCTAAAGACTATATCAACCTCTTTTGATTCTGTTAAACCTACTAACTTGGTCGCGAGATTCTCTTTAAAATCTACAAGTGGCACTTTGTGTGTTTTCTGCCATTTAGAGGCGCTAGGTGGGACTTCAGTTTCTATGTGTATTAAGCGTATACTAATGTTTCATAATATGCAGATATTGGAAAGCAAAAGTCGAAAGCAGCGCAAAAATTTCGATTGCTGCGCGACAAAATATGTCAATATAATAAAATCGCGATTTATGAAGTACTGATTGATTTTGGAATTTTATCTGTATTAGAAAACAGAATCTGGAACGATTATGTTGCCGAGAAATAGAGAAAATTTTGAAGAAACCTCAAAGATAAAAAATATCCACTGCAGAGCGAGAAGTGTAGGTTGATTCGAAATTCATTAAAACACTATTGCGTACTTTAATATTCATTAAAAGTACTATCGTAAAATAATTATTAAAATATCATAATTATAAACGTAGTTATCAGAATATTATCCATATATCTAGAAAATAATTGTAATAAATAGCACTTAAAATGATTATATCATCGAGGGACTTAGGGTTGTAATTTTGAAGAAACTTTAAAGATAAAAATCATCTTTCGCGGTAAGCGGATTCATTAAAAAATATTCAGTAAAAACTATTGTGTATTTTGACATAATTATTTTGTCTTGGTTGTTGAAGCGTCATTATCTGTCTCGCTAACACGATTTGGTACAATTATATTATCGAAGAGTAGAACTAATAGTCTCGAAGAAACTCAAAAACTGAGCAAGATCTCTCGCGGTTAGGCCGGCTCGAGATTCATTAAAAAACTATCTCCAATTTATCGTCCGGTGGTGCCGAATCTTCCTCAATCTACCATGTGTAGAAACGATCTTTCCTCCCGTTCGTGGAAACAATGCGAGCACGGCGTCCGTTGAATTGGAAGCTCGGTCGAGCCATAAAGATCGCAGGTGTGTCCGCGCGTCCACGTGCACGTTCACGTGGTGTCACGGCTGTGTTAGGACACGCGAGGACTCCTGATTCGGGGAGCCGCGGCAGCGACGGCGACCAATAAGGACTTAATTACGCGCAGTAAAATTGGCGGATAAAGGAGAGAGCCCGGCTACGAAACCGATCGCAGCTGTCGCGGGAGACGGCCTTAATGAGCTATCGTTTGAGCCTTTACTGCCAGCCGCCCCGTTTCCGCAGGAGTTACAGCCTCAACTTCGTCTACGGCGCCCGGCGCCTCCTTCAGGAGCAATCTCGTCGTCGTTGTCAAGCTGGCCGGAGATTATTATTTCTGTTGCAGCGGGAGCTCAAGTCATTATTACGAGCTCGTATTAAGGACCGGGAATTTACCTTAAAGTCGAGTTTAACCTCTTCGCTCTCGCGGAGTACTACGCTGCGGACCTTGTCTCTGTTTGTCGACATTAGTACCTACTAGTCGGCGGCTGGTCGCTGATAAATAACTGTAATTCGTAATTATTTGTCCGAACGTGTAGACGCGTAAACTTAGTGCACATGGAGAAAAAAGTTCGGTTAAATGAATGCATGACGATGACACAACTATACCACACACATAGGGTAAACTCGGATAAGATGGCCATACTTTTTTAAAATGCAAAAAAAACACATTTCTTATTGTTATTTCTTAATAGCGTTTGGAACATTACTTCACTGAAGCCTGCAGTACATAATACCATCAGAGTTAAAAGGAAAATACTTCAGTGAAATTATTTATTACAAAAATAGCAAAATATGAACATTGACTATCTTACCAAAATGTTTAAGATAAGATGGCCATAAGGAATAGATGATTCATACATATTTTATGTTCAAGATTCTGTACTTATTATTTTATAAAATAATGAAAAAAATATAATTTAACATATTCATTTTAGTACAGGATATTTAATACATATTATTTGTGAAAAATGTAATATATATATAAAATAGAAACCTTTATTACAAAATATAAATTTTAAATTCAATTTTTGATCAAAACATATTGCACGTATGATTACTGTAATATTGAAAGTAATTTTTGAAATATAACGACTTTTGTTCTAAATGTTAGAATGATAGTGAGCCATCTGACCCAAAATGTGAGTGAAAGACGGTTATAATAGTACTTGTTAACAAATAGTGAAAATGAAAATAAAAATGCATGTTATATTATAATTTACATACCTACTTTATGTATCTAACGTTGATTACGATACCTTAACTGTAATTTATTCGATGTTACAGTAAGTTTTAGTGGATACATGAGAAATTTTACAGGTAGTAAAATAAAAATATAGTATAATATTCATAATTTTGCTATTTTGAAAAATGTACGCACATACATTACGATAAATATCGATCATCTTTGTGATTGATCACACAAACGCAATGTTTTGCAGTTATTAAAGAAATTACAGCCTATGGCCATCTTTCCGATATGGCCATTATATCCGAGTTTATCCTACACACACATATTGAAAAAAAAGATTTCTAAATTTATTTGTGAAACGTAAAGTTTATTTCTGCGAAAGAAAATTTATTTCTGTGAAATAAAGTTTATATTTTGTGGATGAACTTTGTATCCTACAGGTAAATTTTGTTAGGAATACATAGCAAGTTGTTTAGCACGTTTAAGTTCGCAGAATATATAAAAAAATAAATTGCTGCAGAATGTTGATCTACACAGAGAGAACGATTTATTGATTCAAATAAATGTTTCTGTGGAATAGTCTAAACGAATTATTTGGTTGACACAACAAAAATATTTCTTTGGAACTAAGCTGCAAATAAATATTTTCGTTGCTTCAAACAAAATTTTGTTTGATCAATCGAAAAATTCGTTATTTGATTTATTTGATTCAATCGAATTGTTTTCTTTGTATACTTCTCGGCTACAAAGTTCTGTAAGTAATATTTGCTACAAAATTCTCCCCTCCCGCAGCTACCGTTGTGATAAAAACCCTGTGTGAACGTGTTTTATTTGAAGGAAACAAAATTTTCGTTAGTTTTTATAAAACAAATTTATTTCTTAAAAATAAAAAAAACTCTATTTTCTTCAACCGAGATGCGTTTAATCGCATCATATTGGTTCAATCAATCCTTTTTCTCCGTGCAGTTGTACCATTTCGCGAGTAAACGCCTTCAGATATTGTGCCGTGGCAGTTTTAGATACAGTAAGCCGTGTGCAACAGTCCCGTGGCGATGGTTTTGAAACATCACGTTGTGTGTAAGGAACAGAATCGATTTATGCAAAAGGGGGAGAGAGAGAGGGGTCCCGAAAACCGCGAGATCCCGCGTCGGGACTCCGTCTATAGGTCCGAAAGCGAGAGGGTCGCGATCGCACGCGACACGTAATCCACGCGACGGTTGGGAAAAAGCGCGAGGGAAACGTCTGTCTGAGAGAAAGGCGGGAGCAGCTCGCAAATCGGATTTCGCGATTTGCGATCTCTCCTCGTAGCGAGCTTCAAGCGGCGAATCCCGCGGCGATTTTCTTCACTCTTATCTTTCCACATCGCCACTATATCGGAGAGAGAAAGGCGAAAGCCTTGCACCACCGATGTTTACGATCGTCGGAAACGATAGCTCTCTATATCGGCGTCGTGTCGCGGCGATCATATAAATTTCATATGGGGGTGAATGCACGTAGACAGATATAATTTTCCACATTATATATATATTTTTTTTTTATTATATATATTTTTTTTTATTTCATTTTTGAAATTAAAATCAAATTGCATATTTATTATTCGCATATACTCGTTATGTACATGCTCGTATTCGTATATTCTTGTTATGTGAAACCTGCATATGAGCGAGAGACTGCTTTTTCGTTATGTTTCTCTTTTTCTATTTAATGTAGAATAGAATGTTATAATTTGTCGAGTGAAACAGAGAAACGCGCGCGATTACAACGACATGCATAAACATTATCATCCCCGTCGAATTAGCGCAACATCAAAATATCTAAACGGCATTATATTAATCGATCAATCCGTGCCATTAACATATTTCCAATTTACATGTCGTTTCGTGCATCCCTTTTGTAGAACCTACTGATTTGCATTATCAATGAATCGAGTTTCCATCCCCCGCTCTTTCCATACTCCGTCTTTTTCATTCATTTTCTTTTTTTTTTCTTCTCTCCTCTTCTCTCCTTTTTCACCTTTCTTTTTTCACATTCACCCGCTCTCATCTCGCGGGAGACAGCCTCCGCGCAAAGAGGTTTTACCTTCAGAAGACGAGGAGTTGAGAGTGGACAGACGAGACGAGGAGAAGAAACGAGCAGCGTTAGCGCTCGGTGCAGCTGCAACTGCAACTCGCCGAGCGTGCCGCCTCCGGGGGCACGGAATATATTTCAATCCTCTTCTCCATCGCTTCGTCCCCTCCTCTCTCTATTCTCCGAGCTTCTCGTTTCGACGCATCTCTCTCTCTTTCTCTTTCCTCTCTTTTATGCGACAGCTTCTTGAATTTATTCTCCCCATCAAAAGCGGCTAGTCCCATTTTTTATGCTACTTAAAAATCAAATATACCTACATGTTTTTTTATAATAAATAAATAAATATAATAAATTCAGTACGCTTGTAAATTCGAGCGCAGGTAAACGAACGACACCGTGTGAACGTTACTTCGATTTTTTCCACGGCAAAAGAATGGCCAGGGCACCTTGCATAACGTAAAGATACAAAGCCCGCCGGCATATTGAATGAACTTTTGCAATCTCGCGATGTGAACTCCGTCGGTATAACGTTAATACAAAATGTAGTTCGTAATCTCTTAGGCTCGCGTTTGCGCCGCAACATTGAACGCTAAATGGCTATTCGATCTCATCTCTTCACATCGAACAGCGCAACTAAAATCGCACACGCTCGAATAAATCTTTTATACGCCGCGGCGCGCACGGCTTCGCGCGGTATAATTTTTCAAATAAATTTTCTAACTTGTATCTTGTTAAGTCGCCTCTTTTTTACGACGAACTTATATTAAATGTTACCCGACGCATTTTCTCCATCTCGTCTCTCGCTCTCTCTTTTTTTCTTTCTTCGTAATGCGTTAGCGTAAAAAGCTCGCGCGATACTAATGAAAACGGCAACAGACAGATATTAAGCAAACATTTCGTCGTTAGTTGAAATACATTTATTCCATTATTTATTCCACGATCTCGCATTAAAGCGACGATGCGACAGTCGCTTATTAAGTCATGATCATTCGTTATGTGTGTATTGTGTAACACGATATAAAAATAATCTCGACGCTTTCCTCATTTATATTGAATATTTTATGTTATTCATATAGGTGCAGGTACGAATATATTGACATTTAAGCTCTGATTCTAAACTCTTTTTCATCGACAAAAATGCCTTCAAATATGATTCGTACACTGAAAAAAATTCTAGAAAATTTATTAGGATATGAAGTTTATTCACAGAAATAAATTTTATATTTCATAGCAATGAACTTAGTGTCCCACAAATAAATATTCAAGTACTATTTCTCAGTGTAAGTCTTCTGATTAGCTAATAAGTACATTTCGAGATACTTGTATCGATAAAAGAGAAATCACAGAATAAGGATCTCAAAAAATAATATATTTATATAACGTTTTCGTATTTGAACTTTATTGTCTTTATAGTTCGGCCGTGCTTCCGAAATTATTATACTTAGATCGTCTATTCCAAGGTATTTAAACTATTTACGTACACTCTTAGGGGACTGAGATAGTCACGGAGTATTAATAAAGTGCACCTCTCATCACTCACTTACTCTCTCTTTCTTCCTCTCTCACTTTCTGACTCTCTCTCTCTCTCTCTCTCTCTCTCTCTCTCTCTCTCTCTTTCTCTCTTTTGGAGAGCTGGGCTCCATCTTGATTGGATTTTCATTCGTGATCGTTTTTATGAAACATTCGTCTCGTTCTTCTCGGGAGCGGTTGCTACGCCAAGGAAGGGGTTGTCAGCCCCGTCACGTGTGTCTACCGATCGGACAGGAACGAGTAGAATTTCAATGAGCAGATAGTCGTGAAATTTTATGTCTCCGTCGGAATCCTTATTAAAATCGAGAGAGTGAGAGAGTATGTGAGAGAGGGACAGAGAGAGAGAGAGAGAGAGAGAGAGAGAGAGAGAGAGAGAGAGAGAGAGAGAGAGAGAG
>NW_022639685.1:393239-395002 GCF_010583005.1 Odontomachus brunneus
CGTCGTCGTCGTCGTTGCCGCCGCCGCAGTAGTCGTCGTCGTACTCGTCGTCGTCGTCGTCGTCGTCGTCGTCGCGCTCCGTCTTCAGGAAATTGAGAATCTCTCGGGTCAACGGAGCAAGAACGGCACGAGGTGGATCCGCATGAAAGGCTAATAAGTCCGCGCCACGATTTATCGTGCCGCTCGTACTTACTTTCGTCCGGGTTCGAGTTAATTAAATAATCGTCCGACGGCTCCATTTTATTATCCGAGCTCGGGCTCAGTCCGTGCGCCAGTCTTTCCTTCCCTCTTTCCTTCCACTCTCTCCCGCGTCAGTTGCCCGCGTGTGACGTCGATGAGGATCGACAGCGTTGCGTCAGGTAGCTCTCTTTCCTCCATATGACAGCTTCTGCCCTTTGAGCCTAGCCCGCTTCGTGCCCACCCGTGGAGATTATTTTCGGAGAGCGCAGAGAGGAAGCCCTTAAACGTATCGAGTAAAAAAGAGAAAAACCGAAGGTGCGATCGTTCGAGGGGGAACGTTGTGGAAAAGATCGTTGTCGTCGTGGAAATTCAAAATAGAACGGTGAATAAAGAATCCGATGTAAAAATAAAATTGTTAAACGACAGCTATGACGACGACGACGATGAGATGAGGAGATGAATGCGGCGGCGGTAACCTTCGCGTTATCGATGTTAATCTCATCTTGTACTTTCTAAATTTCTTGAAGTAAAATTTCGCTAAAAAATGGAGTAACAGGGCGACTCACTCGAATTGGAGTGACTTCTCACTATTCTTATGGAGTAAATTCTTTCATTTTGTATTATGTGTGTGGAGCGAATTTTTTTATTCTGAACCTTCCTATTTTTTTGTTTTCTGTCTTTAGATTTAAAGTTTGAGTCAAAAATAATTAAAGAGAAAGGAACAAGAAGTGAAGAGCATATTGTAGATCGAGATTTGGAGTCACGAAGCAGAGAGAGTTCAGAATATTCAGATACTCCGTATTATAGAGTAAATTCTTCTAAACTTTGTATTACAACTCTTGATATACAAGATGCTCTTTGCTTTTTTCTCTTTATCTCTTTCTCAATTTAAATTATAACTTTTCTAGCTCAAGGGAATGCCGGACATGAAAACTTTACCGACATAACATTGTCTTTTTTTTTTTACAAAGTTTACGTCTTGTTGCTTGCACAGAATTACAAACGCTTTACACAACAAAAGTGCATGCAAAAATAAATTTGAGCATTGCTTATGTGACGAAAACGAAAAAAATGTTTAAATTTAAATTTTGAGTTGTCAATTAGTGCAATATTTATTTAATACATTCTGCAAATTATACATACCGAAACTGTAGATACTCCAATCAGGAAAATTTCAAAGATCACTACTACATTTTCAGAATTTAGTTTCAATGTCAAAAAAGATACGAAATGTTTGCAGAAAAGTTTATGATTACATGCGGTTAGATCTTCCAATAACTATGATAAAGACGAGCGAAAAATTAGTTCACGGATATTTTTCGAGATGGCACCGTACTTTTATCAATATTTATTCCGTAATTAATTAAAATGTATAAACGAGAAGCGATAGGACAGGCCCTGTGTGCAAAAGAAATGGCTTACCTTTTAACAACGATGAGTAAACAGTTGATTTTGAGGCGGAGTAACGTATACGTGTTGCTTGTTACTCCGCCTCAAAATCAGCTGTTTACTCATCGTTGTTAAAAGGTAAGCCATTTCTTTTGCACACAGGGCCTGTCCTATCGCTTCTCGTTTATACATTT
>NW_022639685.1:395012-399651 GCF_010583005.1 Odontomachus brunneus
GTGCGTGTGTAAGTAAACGTCACGCGAAAACTTAGTTGCGTCAGACGCATTCCACATTACAGGAAATAACGCAGGATTCCAAGTGTGTTGGTCGAAAACGACCGACCTGGTTATTTTCTGGCAGTACTGAATCCAGTTAAGGTTAATTACTTTACATCTTCCGCGAACCTGATCTTCCGAAATATGTCGGAAACATTCTCATCGTTCGTCTGCCTCATCGCGAAACGAAAAAGTCTGTTCAGTACAGCGAGAATTCTTTCGTTCATTCGTTTTCGAGTCGAAAATTTAGCTCTAATTTCGATCTGAACTTATTAACACCTGTATATTCCTGAAGGATCAGTGTACGTTTAAGACGCATGGAAACTGAAATCTCATTGAGCGCTTCTAAAGTCTGATCTACAATGTGCTTTTCACTAACTGTCTCTTTTTTTATCTTTTTTTAATTAAAGGCTCAATGTTTAAATCAGAAAAAGAGAAAGAAAGGAGCAAGGCGCACATTATAGATCAAACTTGAGTTGCAGAAAACGTGCAAAATGCAACTTGTAGGTTTTAAAGAATACTTCTCGGCAAAGCTAGTGAGTTAAATAGAATCAAAAGAAGTCGATAGGTCGATAGATTTCAGGGTATTAAAGTAGGCATTAATTGGAACGTTGAAATCGAAAATAGGATCCGAACGTGGAAACTGAAGTTCTACTTAGCGCCACTAAATGGCAGAAAACGCGCAAAACGCTAGTTATAGGTTCTAAAAAGACTTCTCGACTAGTAGGTTAAACAGAATCGAAAGAGGTCGATATAAGCTTCAGTATATGCTTCAAAGTATGTGTTAAATGGAACGTTGAGGTCGGAAGTAGGATTCAAGCATGAAAACTGAAGTCTTACTTAGCGCCACTAAATGGCAGAAAACGCGCCAAATACTACTTGTAGGTTCTGAAGAGAACTTCCCAACAAAGCTAGTAGGTTAAGTAGAATCAAAAGAGGTCGATATAAGCTTCAGAATATTAAAGTAGGCGTTAAATGGAATGTTGAAGTTGAAAGTAGGACCCAAATATGGAAACTGAAGTTCTACTTAGCGTCATTAAATAGTAAAAAAGCGCAAAATGCTATTTACTCTGAAGAGTTCTGAAGAGGACAAAGCTAGTAGGTTAAATAAAATCAAAAGAGGTTGATATATAGGCTTCACAGTATTAAAGTAGGCGTTCAATACCGAAATCGAGAAAGTAGAATCAAAATTTCGACTCGAGTGAAAGATTCCGACTCGTCTGAATCGCGATCGCGACGGATCTCATCGAAAATCTCATCGGCCGCGCGTCCGGCAATGTGAAACTTTCGCCGTTAAATGGTTAATGTCGCGCGTAGCGGAATGCCGCCGTTACGTAAAAGGCCGCCGTGTACTAAGGTAGACCGCAGTGACTGCGAAGGTACACAATGGTCGAGGATCACGGAGGGAAGTGTACATTGCGGCGCGCGGGGGTGGCCGCTCCCTCGGAAGACGGGGAAGAAACGACGTTAACAAGTCCCGGTTAATAATGCAGCACCGACGAGCACACAGGCGTTATTCGCTATCCGCAGAGTACACAGATAACTCTGGCCGTTGTCGTCGTCGTCGTCGTCGTCGTCGTCGTCGTCGTCGTCGTCGTCGTCGTCGTCGTTGCCGCCGCCGCAGTAGTCGTCGTCGTACTCGTCGTCGTCGTCGTCGTCGTCGTCGTCGCGCTCCGTCTTCAGGAAATTGAGAATCTCTCGGGTCAACGGAGCAAGAACGGCACGAGGTGGATCCGCATGAAAGGCTAATAAGTCCGCGCCACGATTTATCGTGCCGCTCGTACTTACTTTCGTCCGGGTTCGAGTTAATTAAATAATCGTCCGACGGCTCCATTTTATTATCCGAGCTCGGGCTCAGTCCGTGCGCCAGTCTTTCCTTCCCTCTTTCCTTCCACTCTCTCCCGCGTCAGTTGCCCGCGTGTGACGTCGATGAGGATCGACAGCGTTGCGTCAGGTAGCTCTCTTTCCTCCATATGACAGCTTCTGCCCTTTGAGCCTAGCCCGCTTCGTGCCCACCCGTGGAGATTATTTTCGGAGAGCGCAGAGAGGAAGCCCTTAAACGTATCGAGTAAAAAAGAGAAAAACCGAAGGTGCGATCGTTCGAGGGGGAACGTTGTGGAAAAGATCGTTGTCGTCGTGGAAATTCAAAATAGAACGGTGAATAAAGAATCCGATGTAAAAATAAAATTGTTAAACGACAGCTATGACGACGACGACGATGAGATGAGGAGATGAATGCGGCGGCGGTAACCTTCGCGTTATCGATGTTAATCTCATCTTGTACTTTCTAAATTTCTTGAAGTAAAATTTCGCTAAAAAATGGAGTAACAGGGCGACTCACTCGAATTGGAGTGACTTCTCACTATTCTTATGGAGTAAATTCTTTCATTTTGTATTATGTGTGTGGAGCGAATTTTTTTATTCTGAACCTTCCTATTTTTTTGTTTTCTGTCTTTAGATTTAAAGTTTGAGTCAAAAATAATTAAAGAGAAAGGAACAAGAAGTGAAGAGCATATTGTAGATCGAGATTTGGAGTCACGAAGCAGAGAGAGTTCAGAATATTCAGATACTCCGTATTATAGAGTAAATTCTTCTAAACTTTGTATTACAACTCTTGATATACAAGATGCTCTTTGCTTTTTTCTCTTTATCTCTTTCTCAATTTAAATTATAACTTTTCTAGCTCAAGGGAATGCCGGACATGAAAACTTTACCGACATAACATTGTCTTTTTTTTTTTACAAAGTTTACGTCTTGTTGCTTGCACAGAATTACAAACGCTTTACACAACAAAAGTGCATGCAAAAATAAATTTGAGCATTGCTTATGTGACGAAAACGAAAAAAATGTTTAAATTTAAATTTTGAGTTGTCAATTAGTGCAATATTTATTTAATACATTCTGCAAATTATACATACCGAAACTGTAGATACTCCAATCAGGAAAATTTCAAAGATCACTACTACATTTTCAGAATTTAGTTTCAATGTCAAAAAAGATACGAAATGTTTGCAGAAAAGTTTATGATTACATGCGGTTAGATCTTCCAATAACTATGATAAAGACGAGCGAAAAATTAGTTCACGGATATTTTTCGAGATGGCACCGTACTTTTATCAATATTTATTCCGTAATTAATTAAAATGTATAAACGAGAAGCGATAGGACAGGCCCTGTGTGCAAAAGAAATGGCTTACCTTTTAACAACGATGAGTAAACAGTTGATTTTGAGGCGGAGTAACGTATACGTGTTGCTTGTTACTCCGCCTCAAAATCAGCTGTTTACTCATCGTTGTTAAAAGGTAAGCCATTTCTTTTGCACACAGGGCCTGTCCTATCGCTTCTCGTTTATACATTTTAATTAATTACGGAATAAATATTGATAAAAGTACGGTGCCATCTCGAAAAATATCCGTGAACTAATTTTTCGCTCGTCTTTATCATAGTTATTGGAAGATCTAACCGCATGTAATCATAAACTTTTCTGCAAACATTTCGTATCTTTTTTGACATTGAAACTAAATTCTGAAAATGTAGTAGTGATCTTTGAAATTTTCCTGATTGGAGTATCTACAGTTTCGGTATGTATAATTTGCAGAATGTATTAAATAAATATTGCACTAATTGACAACTCAAAATTTAAATTTAAACATTTTTTTCGTTTTCGTCACATAAGCAATGCTCAAATTTATTTTTGCATGCACTTTTGTTGTGTAAAGCGTTTGTAATTCTGTGCAAGCAACAAGACGTAAACTTTGTAAAAAAAAAAAGACAATGTTATGTCGGTAAAGTTTTCATGTCCGGCATTCCCTTGAGCTAGAAAAGTTATAATTTAAATTGAGAAAGAGATAAAGAGAAAAAAGCAAAGAGCATCTTGTATATCAAGAGTTGTAATACAAAGTTTAGAAGAATTTACTCTATAATACGGAGTATCTGAATATTCTGAACTCTCTCTGCTTCGTGACTCCAAATCTCGATCTACAATATGCTCTTCACTTCTTGTTCCTTTCTCTTTAATTATTTTTGACTCAAACTTTAAATCTAAAGACAGAAAACAAAAAAATAGGAAGGTTCAGAATAAAAAAATTCGCTCCACACACATAATACAAAATGAAAGAATTTACTCCATAAGAATAGTGAGAAGTCACTCCAATTCGAGTGAGTCGCCCTGTTACTCCATTTTTTAGCGAAATTTTACTTCAAGAAATTTAGAAAGTACAAGATGAGATTAACATCGATAACGCGAAGGTTACCGCCGCCGCATTCATCTCCTCATCTCATCGTCGTCGTCGTCATAGCTGTCGTTTAACAATTTTATTTTTACATCGGATTCTTTATTCACCGTTCTATTTTGAATTTCCACGACGACAACGATCTTTTCCACAACGTTCCCCCTCGAACGATCGCACCTTCGGTTTTTCTCTTTTTTACTCGATACGTTTAAGGGCTTCCTCTCTGCGCTCTCCGAAAATAATCTCCACGGGTGGGCACGAAGCGGGCTAGGCTCAAAGGGCAGAAGCTGTCATATGGAGGAAAGAGAGCTACCTGACGCAACGCTGTCGATCCTCATCGACGTCACACGCGGGCAACTGACGCGGGA
>NW_022639685.1:399661-400819 GCF_010583005.1 Odontomachus brunneus
GATCTCCATGATAACCCTTTATGAGAACGTAGAACAAATTGAGATGAACAAAAAAGTCCTGTGCGTTTTGCGATATTCGCAATAGTTTTCGAGAAATTAATTTTTTTATCTCAGCTAATGAGAGTCGAATCAACGCTAAATCTAAGAGTGTGCCGCTTCGTTGTTTCACCTCTGCATACACGTATGTAGCCGAAGCAACGTCACGTTTCGATTTGGCACGCGTTTGGCACACATATGTTATGCATATGCGTTAGTGTATCAAACTTTGCTGTGTCTCGTAGCTATAGGCGGAGGGACGTAGCGAGTCGCGATTCGCGTGTATCACGGTTGCGCGCCGGCTGAAGACATCTTTCTTTCGGCTGCCGCTTCCTCTACTCTCATCAGCTGAGACAAAAAAATTAATTTTTCGAAAACTATTGCGAATATCGCAAAAGGACTTTCTTGCTCATCTCAATCCGTTCTACGTTCTTACAAAGGGTCATTATGGAGGTCTGAGACACCCTGTATAGTTTCCTCAGAGCGCACGCAACTGCTTATTGCAACGATGATAGAACAAAGACGAAGAAATCGTAAAGAAATCGTCGTAATGACACGCCCGAATTGCTTTCCTACGCGTAATAGCAATAACTAATAAACAACCTAATAAATTAAATAATAATCGAATAAAGAAGTAATAATACTCGAATATTAAATAGTAGTGATAATATCTGTTCGACAATCGTGTGATAATATCCGCGAGTGGAAATAATGATCGAATAATCGGTAATAACAATACCTGGGCAACGGCTCTAACAAAAACTCTAGGCTCCACAAAGGCTGGGTAGACGGATCGTAACAGTCCATTCGTGCCGTTGACTGAGCGACCGGGTCATGTAAACATGCGTGTGCCAGCACGTGCTCAGGCGTCATGCCATAACATTCTCAACCGTCGAGACGAGTACATCGGGAGTACTACCGCGTTATTTTCTAAATTATTTCGCGCCGATTTTTAATACCGCATTTTAACTTCACCATAATTAAGGCGATAATTAACATGAATTGAGACGCGTAGTTCTCACGCGAGTAGGTGCTGCGGGTTTTACCGCGACAGGTAATTACCGCGTTACATTTACTTTTCTATTTGTTAGATAGATAAACGTCGCGATCGAGTTCCTCAAT
>NW_022639685.1:400829-403704 GCF_010583005.1 Odontomachus brunneus
CCGCCGCAGTAGTCGTCGTCGTACTCGTCGTCGTCGTCGTCGTCGTCGTCGTCGCGCTCCGTCTTCAGGAAATTGAGAATCTCTCGGGTCAACGGAGCAAGAACGGCACGAGGTGGATCCGCATGAAAGGCTAATAAGTCCGCGCCACGATTTATCGTGCCGCTCGTACTTACTTTCGTCCGGGTTCGAGTTAATTAAATAATCGTCCGACGGCTCCATTTTATTATCCGAGCTCGGGCTCAGTCCGTGCGCCAGTCTTTCCTTCCCTCTTTCCTTCCACTCTCTCCCGCGTCAGTTGCCCGCGTGTGACGTCGATGAGGATCGACAGCGTTGCGTCAGGTAGCTCTCTTTCCTCCATATGACAGCTTCTGCCCTTTGAGCCTAGCCCGCTTCGTGCCCACCCGTGGAGATTATTTTCGGAGAGCGCAGAGAGGAAGCCCTTAAACGTATCGAGTAAAAAAGAGAAAAACCGAAGGTGCGATCGTTCGAGGGGGAACGTTGTGGAAAAGATCGTTGTCGTCGTGGAAATTCAAAATAGAACGGTGAATAAAGAATCCGATGTAAAAATAAAATTGTTAAACGACAGCTATGACGACGACGACGATGAGATGAGGAGATGAATGCGGCGGCGGTAACCTTCGCGTTATCGATGTTAATCTCATCTTGTACTTTCTAAATTTCTTGAAGTAAAATTTCGCTAAAAAATGGAGTAACAGGGCGACTCACTCGAATTGGAGTGACTTCTCACTATTCTTATGGAGTAAATTCTTTCATTTTGTATTATGTGTGTGGAGCGAATTTTTTTATTCTGAACCTTCCTATTTTTTTGTTTTCTGTCTTTAGATTTAAAGTTTGAGTCAAAAATAATTAAAGAGAAAGGAACAAGAAGTGAAGAGCATATTGTAGATCGAGATTTGGAGTCACGAAGCAGAGAGAGTTCAGAATATTCAGATACTCCGTATTATAGAGTAAATTCTTCTAAACTTTGTATTACAACTCTTGATATACAAGATGCTCTTTGCTTTTTTCTCTTTATCTCTTTCTCAATTTAAATTATAACTTTTCTAGCTCAAGGGAATGCCGGACATGAAAACTTTACCGACATAACATTGTCTTTTTTTTTTTACAAAGTTTACGTCTTGTTGCTTGCACAGAATTACAAACGCTTTACACAACAAAAGTGCATGCAAAAATAAATTTGAGCATTGCTTATGTGACGAAAACGAAAAAAATGTTTAAATTTAAATTTTGAGTTGTCAATTAGTGCAATATTTATTTAATACATTCTGCAAATTATACATACCGAAACTGTAGATACTCCAATCAGGAAAATTTCAAAGATCACTACTACATTTTCAGAATTTAGTTTCAATGTCAAAAAAGATACGAAATGTTTGCAGAAAAGTTTATGATTACATGCGGTTAGATCTTCCAATAACTATGATAAAGACGAGCGAAAAATTAGTTCACGGATATTTTTCGAGATGGCACCGTACTTTTATCAATATTTATTCCGTAATTAATTAAAATGTATAAACGAGAAGCGATAGGACAGGCCCTGTGTGCAAAAGAAATGGCTTACCTTTTAACAACGATGAGTAAACAGTTGATTTTGAGGCGGAGTAACGTATACGTGTTGCTTGTTACTCCGCCTCAAAATCAGCTGTTTACTCATCGTTGTTAAAAGGTAAGCCATTTCTTTTGCACACAGGGCCTGTCCTATCGCTTCTCGTTTATACATTTTAATTAATTACGGAATAAATATTGATAAAAGTACGGTGCCATCTCGAAAAATATCCGTGAACTAATTTTTCGCTCGTCTTTATCATAGTTATTGGAAGATCTAACCGCATGTAATCATAAACTTTTCTGCAAACATTTCGTATCTTTTTTGACATTGAAACTAAATTCTGAAAATGTAGTAGTGATCTTTGAAATTTTCCTGATTGGAGTATCTACAGTTTCGGTATGTATAATTTGCAGAATGTATTAAATAAATATTGCACTAATTGACAACTCAAAATTTAAATTTAAACATTTTTTTCGTTTTCGTCACATAAGCAATGCTCAAATTTATTTTTGCATGCACTTTTGTTGTGTAAAGCGTTTGTAATTCTGTGCAAGCAACAAGACGTAAACTTTGTAAAAAAAAAAAGACAATGTTATGTCGGTAAAGTTTTCATGTCCGGCATTCCCTTGAGCTAGAAAAGTTATAATTTAAATTGAGAAAGAGATAAAGAGAAAAAAGCAAAGAGCATCTTGTATATCAAGAGTTGTAATACAAAGTTTAGAAGAATTTACTCTATAATACGGAGTATCTGAATATTCTGAACTCTCTCTGCTTCGTGACTCCAAATCTCGATCTACAATATGCTCTTCACTTCTTGTTCCTTTCTCTTTAATTATTTTTGACTCAAACTTTAAATCTAAAGACAGAAAACAAAAAAATAGGAAGGTTCAGAATAAAAAAATTCGCTCCACACACATAATACAAAATGAAAGAATTTACTCCATAAGAATAGTGAGAAGTCACTCCAATTCGAGTGAGTCGCCCTGTTACTCCATTTTTTAGCGAAATTTTACTTCAAGAAATTTAGAAAGTACAAGATGAGATTAACATCGATAACGCGAAGGTTACCGCCGCCGCATTCATCTCCTCATCTCATCGTCGTCGTCGTCATAGCTGTCGTTTAACAATTTTATTTTTACATCGGATTCTTTATTCACCGTTCTATTTTGAATTTCCACGACGACAACGATCTTTTCCACAACGTTCCCCCTCGAACGATCGCACCTTCGGTTTTTCTCTTTTTTACTCGATACGTTTAAGGGCTTCCTCTCTGCGCTCTCCGAAAATAATCTCCACGGGTGGGCA
>NW_022639685.1:403714-408260 GCF_010583005.1 Odontomachus brunneus
AACTTCACCATAATTAAGGCGATAATTAACATGAATTGAGACGCGTAGTTCTCACGCGAGTAGGTGCTGCGGGTTTTACCGCGACAGGTAATTACCGCGTTACATTTACTTTTCTATTTGTTAGATAGATAAACGTCGCGATCGAGTTCCTCAATGCCGATCAAATATTATCAGTATTCATTTATTATTTGAGTATTATGACTTCTTTATTCGGTTATTATTTAATTATTGCTATTACGAAAGACAAACTCGGGCATGTTGTTACGATTTCTTTTTTTCGTCTTTGTTCAGTTATTATCGCCGTCGCCCAGATATTGTTATTCATTGATATTGCCGATTATTCGATCATCGTTATTCAGCTATTATCCACTCGCAGATATTATCACACGATTGTCGATCAGTTATTATTATCATTACCATTTATTATCCGAGTATTAGCACTTCTTTACTCGGTTATTATTTAATTACTGCTATTACGCATAGAAAAGCAACTCGGACGTGCCTTACGATTTCTTTACCTCGTCTTTATTTAGTTATTATCGCATTTACCCAGTTATTGTTATTCAGTTATTGTTATTACCGATTATTCGATCATCGTTATTCAGCTATTAACGACACGCCCGAGTTGCTTTCTTACGCGTAATAGCAATAATTAAATAATAACCGAATAAATTAAATAAAAACCGAATAAAGAAATAATAATACTCGAATATTAAATGGTACACGGAAAAAAAGGTTTGGTTGAATTAATCAAATATCTGGTCGAATATGAACGATCCAGAAATCCCGATTGAATTAAGCCGAATTCTGTTTAAGTCAACCAAAAATCTTGTTAACTTAAACAGAATTCGGGTTATTTCAATCGGAATTTCTGGATCGTTCATATTCGACCAGATATTTGGTTAATTTAACCAACCCTTTTTTTCCATATAGGATAGTAATATCTGTTCCACAATCGTATGATGATATCCGCGAGTGGATAATAATAAAATAATGGTGATTGAATAATCGGTAATAACAACATCTGGGTAACGGCTCTAACAAAAACTCTAGGCTTCACAAAGGCTACGTAAACCGATTCACGGTATGCTCGAGCCGTTGACTGAGCGGCGCGGGGGGGAGGGGGGCGAGTCATGTACATACGCGTGCGCGAGCGTCACGCCATAACGCTATCAGCCGCTGAGGCAAGCAGGAGCTGCCGCGTTATTTTCTAAATTATTTTGCACCGTTTTTTAATATCGCATTTTGACTTCGCCACAATTAAGGCAATAATTAACACGAATTGAGACTTATTACGCGAGCAGGTGTTATGGGCTTTACCGCAGCGGGTAAATATCGCGTTTCATTTACTCTTTTTATTTGTTAGATAGAGAAACGTTGTGATCGAGTTCAATACCGATCAAATATTATCATAGTTCATTTATTATTCGAGTATTATTATTTCTTTATTCAGTTGTCATTTCACTATTTTTATTACGTATTGGGAAGCAACTCAAGCGTGCCGTTACGACGATTTTCTTACCTCGTCTTGTTGTCGTGTGTAATTAATTGATGCTACCGGATATTATTATATAGTTGTCGATCAGATATTATCATCCATTAATTAATCGGGTATTATTATTTCTTTATTCAGCTATGATTTAATTATTTCTTATTGCGCATGGGGAAAGAACTCGAGCATGCCGTTACGACAATTTCTTTTCCTTGTTTTCCTGTTGCGTGTAACTAATTGATACTAAATTATTAAATTACTAAATTAAATTAAATTTCTGTCACAGAGATCCAATGGAGCAGACACAGTCACGCGGCTTTAGGAGATGCTGTGCCGGAGGATTCGGCTCGGGCCTGTCTGAGTTGGCTCGAAGGTGAGCTTTACTAATTTGTACTTATAATTAGAAATCCGACAAAACTGAAAATTTTCTTGTTTGAAATCGAGTTCTTTAATGCCTCCATTGTCGTATGTAATACTAAATTAAATCTGCTTTCTGTTGCAGAGACGAAACAGATGACCAGTCGATTCTTAGGGGCTGCTGCGCTAGAGGATCTGGCTCGGGCCGAGCGGGGTTAGCTCGAAGGTGAGTTTCATTAATTAACATTTGTAATTAGAAATCCGATAAGATTGATCATTTTCTTACTCGGAATCAAGATAATTTGAATCGAATCAAAGATCGCGTTAAATCGTAATTACACGCGGGGAGAAATATTTCTGAGTAATATTACCACTTGAAAAATTTTGATTTGTTTTGATTAAGAGATTTATTTGTAACGCCGAGAAGAAGAAAAGTGGAATATTCCAAGTGTGAATATATTCCGAAAAATTCTTCCTGCGTGAAAAATATCGCGTTTATTTTTTTAAATTCTTTAAACTTCTTTACTCAAATTGTCATCAATACAGGAATCTAATCGGCGAAATGGCATTTTTCTGTTCCAGAAACGAAAGCAGAATGTTGCTACCCTGATCGGCGGTTTGGTGAGTCAAAACAAAAAACATATTGATAATAGAAAGACAAAAAGTCTTTCGATGTAGTGCATGCTTATCAAATCAATGCGATTTACTTTGCTGTAGTTGCAGTATGTGTACGTGCCGTCCAATAAAAATTACACTGCTCGAAATAATTGGAAAATCGCTTTTTTAAATAATAATATAAGTAATAATGCATATTTTACATAAGTTTGGCAAATAAATTTTCAAGTATTTTTCTCCTAACGTATATATATTTAGAAATTAATTAACTTAGATTATTGATTGGTTGACGATTTTTGTCGGAGGAAATTTTGGTTAATCAAACCCCAACACTATTTAGATGCTTAAAGTATTGAGTATACGCTCTGAACATTCAAACTTTTTTAAAATTATTTAGTTTTATCGAATGCGATCTTCCAGGTGTCTCGAACAGTGCGCCAACGCGCAAAAGGATTGCGCCACAGAAAATGCGCAATTACATTACCAGCGTTATAGATCTTCCGCTGATCGTTAATTTCTTCAATTTTCTCTCTCGCGTGAACTTGAATCGTGATTGCGTTTCATAGAGTTTGTGCTTCGTTATTAAGTAAAATTCGATATCGTGCGGCACCTGCGTGAAACGACCTAATGTGATTATATAAACTGCTCGCAAAATTTATTTCACGATCGTCGGAAAATTTCCAAGTTTTCATTTTTCACTTAAAGTTAGAGTTTCCTAACGCGGGATACAATAGAGACAATGCTAGCGAGCGTTGATCCCTCGCGAAAAATGCGATGTGTACAAGTAAGACATGCGAGCAGTTGTTTGTTTACTTACGTGGCGCGCGACAAGTTCCATCGAACGAAGACGGACGTCTCACGCGGTAACATTTTTTTCGCGTAAATTTTGAACAGAATCTTTATCTTTATCGTCACAATTTTCATAGTTTTTGATTTTTCATTCACGCTCGCATTCGCGATTATTAATTTGATAGGTTTGCGAATTTCACCGGATCGTATTTGCGGAAAAGTCGCGAGCGAACTTCGCAGAAATATTGCAGAGTTGTTATCCGCAAAAGCATTGCGGAATTGTCTTCGCAAATATATTGCGGAGCTGTTATCCGCAAAAATATTGCAGAATTGTCTTTGCAAAAGTATTGCGAAGTTGTTATTCGCAAAAACATTGCGGAATTGTCTTCGCAAAAGTATTGCGGAGTTGTTACCCGCAAAAATATTGCGGAGCTGTATTGCAACCTACTACGCTGCACCATCGAAACGTTACATTAGGGATATTCTGTGTCGTACGTGAGAATTTTGCGCAGATTACTTCGCCCTCGCGTCGAAAGATTTCGCGAGATCGGCCTTCGCGTCGCGTGTTTCCTTCGCTCGCGGATTCTGTTTTCTTCGTAAGCGATTCGCGTCGCGCGTGTGTCAGAGCGATACACTACAACTCGATCGGACCGTTGCTGAATTCGTTGCATATACTCGTCGTTTATCCGAAAGGCCGACATTCCTCGAAAACGCAGTTCGCGGTATTTCGTACGCAATTCGCAACTCGGAGTGTATCCCCCAAGAGACGGATTTTTCGTGAAACCTTCGTTATATTACCGTGGTCGGGAGTGAATTACAGGCGACGTGGGACGCGAGGACCATTGCAGTGTCAGATGCAGCGACAGGATGGCTGATGGATCCTGGACACCGTGGGACGACACGCAATGGTGAGCGCTTAATTTAGACGCTCATATAGTAGACACAAAGCGTCACTTTAAGTAGATTGCATGCACGTAGACGTAAATCGCATTGAGTCCAACGGGAAGTAAAGTAAGAATTGGAATTTGCAATTTGCTGGAGTTACGTAAGAAAGATCCAACCAAAGAATTTAGCTCTGAGATTTTCGCAATAGTTCAAGCATTTCCATTTCTTTAAGAGTACTGACTAGCTCAATCCTTAGAAAAATATGCAAAGAGACGCGACTAGTAAAAAGTAAAAAAACTGTTTCTTAATTTAGTTCAAGCATCTATGAGGCTTGAACTTTTTTGTTTGGATTAAAAATATATGAATGGAGTATCCATTGATAAAAACTTATAATTTTTTTAATTGGAT
>NW_022639685.1:408270-413109 GCF_010583005.1 Odontomachus brunneus
GGACGTCTCACGCGGTAACATTTTTTTCGCGTAAATTTTGAACAGAATCTTTATCTTTATCGTCACAATTTTCATAGTTTTTGATTTTTCATTCACGCTCGCATTCGCGATTATTAATTTGATAGGTTTGCGAATTTCACCGGATCGTATTTGCGGAAAAGTCGCGAGCGAACTTCGCAGAAATATTGCAGAGTTGTTATCCGCAAAAGCATTGCGGAATTGTCTTCGCAAATATATTGCGGAGCTGTTATCCGCAAAAATATTGCAGAATTGTCTTTGCAAAAGTATTGCGAAGTTGTTATTCGCAAAAACATTGCGGAATTGTCTTCGCAAAAGTATTGCGGAGTTGTTACCCGCAAAAATATTGCGGAGCTGTATTGCAACCTACTACGCTGCACCATCGAAACGTTACATTAGGGATATTCTGTGTCGTACGTGAGAATTTTGCGCAGATTACTTCGCCCTCGCGTCGAAAGATTTCGCGAGATCGGCCTTCGCGTCGCGTGTTTCCTTCGCTCGCGGATTCTGTTTTCTTCGTAAGCGATTCGCGTCGCGCGTGTGTCAGAGCGATACACTACAACTCGATCGGACCGTTGCTGAATTCGTTGCATATACTCGTCGTTTATCCGAAAGGCCGACATTCCTCGAAAACGCAGTTCGCGGTATTTCGTACGCAATTCGCAACTCGGAGTGTATCCCCCAAGAGACGGATTTTTCGTGAAACCTTCGTTATATTACCGTGGTCGGGAGTGAATTACAGGCGACGTGGGACGCGAGGACCATTGCAGTGTCAGATGCAGCGACAGGATGGCTGATGGATCCTGGACACCGTGGGACGACACGCAATGGTGAGCGCTTAATTTAGACGCTCATATAGTAGACACAAAGCGTCACTTTAAGTAGATTGCATGCACGTAGACGTAAATCGCATTGAGTCCAACGGGAAGTAAAGTAAGAATTGGAATTTGCAATTTGCTGGAGTTACGTAAGAAAGATCCAACCAAAGAATTTAGCTCTGAGATTTTCGCAATAGTTCAAGCATTTCCATTTCTTTAAGAGTACTGACTAGCTCAATCCTTAGAAAAATATGCAAAGAGACGCGACTAGTAAAAAGTAAAAAAACTGTTTCTTAATTTAGTTCAAGCATCTATGAGGCTTGAACTTTTTTGTTTGGATTAAAAATATATGAATGGAGTATCCATTGATAAAAACTTATAATTTTTTTAATTGGATCATTCTTGCATAACAATGGCCAATTGAAATTTCGACTCGGCAAGCTTCCTTCTCGTCGGATTATTTCTTGGTGATACATTAAACTGATATATTTCAACATGTTATATTTATATGCTTTATATATGTTATATATGTTTTCTTTTTGCTCTATATATGTTTTATATATACCCAATGTATGTTCTATATACTATTTGATTAATATAACTTGTAACTTGTCATGTCGTATTATATACGACATATTATCTCTTCGGAGATATTTTCTTATGCATACGCGTTTGTTGTTGACAAGACGACACATTAAATTTCGACAAATTAAAGATAACAAATTAAGTTATTAAGCCGAGACTTGAACCGAAATATTTCGATTTCCCGCTAAATTATTAAGCCGAGATTCGGACCCGAGATATGTTTCGAGATTCCGCTAAACCATTAAGCCGAGATTTGAACTGATGTGTTTTGAGACTCTGCTAAATTATTAAGCCAAGATTCAACCGAAGTGTTTTGTGTTTCAGCTAAGTTATTAAGCCGAGATTTGAACTGATAAGTTTCCCCAAAATTATTAAGCCAAGTTAGTTAAGCCTGGGATAATTTTGTAAAGTTATTTTCTAAGGTAATTTTGTAAAGTCTTAAATAAATTTGCGCATTTACAAGAGTGTATTTTTGAAAATGAAGTGTGCGTATTTTGATATGAATCGTCTCTTGGAAGATAATGTGCCTTAATGTCACTTTACTCCTTCAGTAAAAGTTTACGCTTGGAATCTTGAAAGTAATTTTCCAATATCCCAAAGTCGCGTCCATAACGTTAGATCTATCATTGCATATGCGGATTCTCGCGCATGTGCAGTGGTAGCTATCCTGCACATGGGCCGAAAATCGGTCATGTTACTGCAATGTAGGTCATGCAGAATTAGTGTCTAGAGCACATTCTAATTTTTCACAGTCTTTTAAAATAATTTTCGCTTTCGCAAAGATGTATTTTCGAAAATGACGTAAAGTTGGACTATATAGCTTTGCATCGTCTCCCGGATCACAATGTGTATTAATGTGCCTTAATGTCATCCGGATCACAATGACAATGTGCCTTAATGTCACTCTACTCCCTTAGTAACACGCTCAGAATCTTGAAAATAATTTTCCAGTAACCCAAAATCGCGTTCATAACGTTGGATTTAACTTAGCGTCATATGAAATTCGGATTCTTGTGCATGAGCTGAGAGTTATTTACACTGAGAGAGAAAAATAGTTGGAATAACTATAATCTCACTATATTTTATAGTTCGTTTTGGTCTCAAACATATATTTATAGTTTATCCAAAACCGAAGATATAGCAGAATGAACACACATTTATAGTCACCATTTTATTACTCTATGTGTATAGTAAAGCACGTTTTGAGAATATAGTTATATGTACTCATATTTTCCAAATATTCCAATTATATTGACTATATAAAATAGTTAATTTCTCTTACAATTTAATATTTACTATCTTACTATATTTTTTATTTCAAATAATTATAATTCTTGGTAAAAGTTTTACAAGAGTCAGTTATACTATGCTTATATTGTAAATATTATAAACATTATGGTGACATTTACTATAAAAAAGATATTCCTAACTATAATCTTTTTACTATGTCATTATAGTTCCAAATATCATATATTTTTCTCTCAGTGTATATAGTGTTAGCATCTGGAACATATTCTGGGATATTTTACAGTTTTTTTTACAGTTTTTACAGTTTCTTAATGTAATTTTCGCATTTGCAAATATGTATTTTCGAAAATGACGTCACGTGTGCGTATTTCGCTCTGCATCGTCTCTTGGATGATATATTGGAATATGCGTTAATGTATATCAGTGCGAGATGAAAATGATATCTCAAATTACCGTTGCTAATTATATTGAAAACTCAAATAATAGGTAACGTATTTTTTTTTTTAATTATTTGCAAACTACGCTTGCGCCTCACTCTTCTGCACAATACTCTTTTCTAAAAACTCTTTCTTTGATGTATAAGCAGTTTAAAGAATTCGTCAGAAAAGTAGCAAGAACCTATTTTGGAGATAATGTCACTCTATTCCCAGTAACACGCTCAAAATCTTGAAAATAATTTTCCAATAGCCCAAAGTCGCGTTCATATCGTTAGACCCAACTTAGCGTCATAGGAATGTCAGATTCTCGCGCATTGACCGAAAGTCGGTCATGTTACTCTAGGTTATTTAGGTCATATAGTGTTAGCATCTAGAGTACATTCTGAAATAATATCTTACAGTTTTTTTAAGTAATTTTTGCGTTTGCAAAGATGTATTTTCGAAAATGACATGAAGTTTGATTATTTCGCTCTGCATCGTCTCCACGATCACGTGGGATGCTCCGCTTCATTTTCGCACGTATTTTCTCCATGCAAAGGGATTTTTCGTTCGACGGAGGTAGAAAAAAAATAATCTTTGCAGAAAGATTCGATGTCGTGATAGTAACAGTTTCTTATCGTTTTTGTCTCATATTGAGAGATGCTCTGCTTCATTTTCGCACGTTTTTTCACCATACAAAAGAGTTTTTAATTCGACGCATAGAAAGAAGTAGTCTTTGCAGAAAGATTCGATGTTGTGATAATAACTGTTCTTTATCGTTTTCGTTTCATATTGTAGAATGCTCCGCTTCATTTTCGCACGTATGCAAAAGAGTTTTTAATTTTGTCAAATCAGCACGAGACAATAGTTTTGCAAAAGTATTCGGTATCACGTCAACGACATTTTCCAACAAATTTTGCTTTATGTTGACTTAACCAAGTTAAAAATGCTTTTGTATTGTAAAAGTGCATATATGAAATAGGGCATTCCTGCTTCAAGGATGAAAACGATGTGGAACTATTGCTATCGTGACACTGATTTCAGTTTTCAAAAATTACTACGTACCGACTACTTTAATTTATATCATAAAATTACATGCGAAAATGAAGTGTAACATTGGTCAGTGCGAGATGGAAATGATATCTCAAATTACCGTTGCTAATTATATTGAAAACTCAAATAATAGGTAACGTATTTTTCAAAAAATTATTCGGAAACTACACTTGCGCCTCACTTTTCTGTACAACACTCTTGTCTAAAAACTCTTTCTTTGATGCACAAGCGGTTTAAAGAATTTATCAGAAAAGTAGCAAGAATATTTTGGAGAGAATGCGAATATCGCTACGTAGCATTCACATTTACGTAACATCTATGTATAAGAAAATTGAAATGACAACGTAGCACACACACATTTGCATAATATCTGTGAAAAGATGATAGCGATATCATGTTAGCGCTTATTTGACGATCGTCTTTATTCCATAAGTATCTTTGTGTACATAAATTCGATATCGTCGGTAAATGATGATAATGTTTTCTACTTTTTGATGATCTACGTTATCGACACTTATCAAGTTCATCGCTCGCTCCGGCATCCCCTTAAGACTTAAATTTAATCCACAATGTTCTTTTTGCTTCCTGTGTTTCTTATTCTCCGTCTTTTTTAGCTTAAGGCTTAAGAATCAGAACGAGATAAGGAGAAAGAAACAGAAAGCAAAGAATATATTGTAGACCAAACTTTAAAGTCTAATCTA
>NW_022639685.1:413119-422558 GCF_010583005.1 Odontomachus brunneus
AAATCGAGTTCTTTAATGCCTCCATTGTCGTATGTAATACTAAATTAAATCTGCTTTCTGTTGCAGAGACGAAACAGATGACCAGTCGATTCTTAGGGGCTGCTGCGCTAGAGGATCTGGCTCGGGCCGAGCGGGGTTAGCTCGAAGGTGAGTTTCATTAATTAACATTTGTAATTAGAAATCCGATAAGATTGATCATTTTCTTACTCGGAATCAAGATAATTTGAATCGAATCAAAGATCGCGTTAAATCGTAATTACACGCGGGGAGAAATATTTCTGAGTAATATTACCACTTGAAAAATTTTGATTTGTTTTGATTAAGAGATTTATTTGTAACGCCGAGAAGAAGAAAAGTGGAATATTCCAAGTGTGAATATATTCCGAAAAATTCTTCCTGCGTGAAAAATATCGCGTTTATTTTTTTAAATTCTTTAAACTTCTTTACTCAAATTGTCATCAATACAGGAATCTAATCGGCGAAATGGCATTTTTCTGTTCCAGAAACGAAAGCAGAATGTTGCTACCCTGATCGGCGGTTTGGTGAGTCAAAACAAAAAACATATTGATAATAGAAAGACAAAAAGTCTTTCGATGTAGTGCATGCTTATCAAATCAATGCGATTTACTTTGCTGTAGTTGCAGTATGTGTACGTGCCGTCCAATAAAAATTACACTGCTCGAAATAATTGGAAAATCGCTTTTTTAAATAATAATATAAGTAATAATGCATATTTTACATAAGTTTGGCAAATAAATTTTCAAGTATTTTTCTCCTAACGTATATATATTTAGAAATTAATTAACTTAGATTATTGATTGGTTGACGATTTTTGTCGGAGGAAATTTTGGTTAATCAAACCCCAACACTATTTAGATGCTTAAAGTATTGAGTATACGCTCTGAACATTCAAACTTTTTTAAAATTATTTAGTTTTATCGAATGCGATCTTCCAGGTGTCTCGAACAGTGCGCCAACGCGCAAAAGGATTGCGCCACAGAAAATGCGCAATTACATTACCAGCGTTATAGATCTTCCGCTGATCGTTAATTTCTTCAATTTTCTCTCTCGCGTGAACTTGAATCGTGATTGCGTTTCATAGAGTTTGTGCTTCGTTATTAAGTAAAATTCGATATCGTGCGGCACCTGCGTGAAACGACCTAATGTGATTATATAAACTGCTCGCAAAATTTATTTCACGATCGTCGGAAAATTTCCAAGTTTTCATTTTTCACTTAAAGTTAGAGTTTCCTAACGCGGGATACAATAGAGACAATGCTAGCGAGCGTTGATCCCTCGCGAAAAATGCGATGTGTACAAGTAAGACATGCGAGCAGTTGTTTGTTTACTTACGTGGCGCGCGACAAGTTCCATCGAACGAAGACGGACGTCTCACGCGGTAACATTTTTTTCGCGTAAATTTTGAACAGAATCTTTATCTTTATCGTCACAATTTTCATAGTTTTTGATTTTTCATTCACGCTCGCATTCGCGATTATTAATTTGATAGGTTTGCGAATTTCACCGGATCGTATTTGCGGAAAAGTCGCGAGCGAACTTCGCAGAAATATTGCAGAGTTGTTATCCGCAAAAGCATTGCGGAATTGTCTTCGCAAATATATTGCGGAGCTGTTATCCGCAAAAATATTGCAGAATTGTCTTTGCAAAAGTATTGCGAAGTTGTTATTCGCAAAAACATTGCGGAATTGTCTTCGCAAAAGTATTGCGGAGTTGTTACCCGCAAAAATATTGCGGAGCTGTATTGCAACCTACTACGCTGCACCATCGAAACGTTACATTAGGGATATTCTGTGTCGTACGTGAGAATTTTGCGCAGATTACTTCGCCCTCGCGTCGAAAGATTTCGCGAGATCGGCCTTCGCGTCGCGTGTTTCCTTCGCTCGCGGATTCTGTTTTCTTCGTAAGCGATTCGCGTCGCGCGTGTGTCAGAGCGATACACTACAACTCGATCGGACCGTTGCTGAATTCGTTGCATATACTCGTCGTTTATCCGAAAGGCCGACATTCCTCGAAAACGCAGTTCGCGGTATTTCGTACGCAATTCGCAACTCGGAGTGTATCCCCCAAGAGACGGATTTTTCGTGAAACCTTCGTTATATTACCGTGGTCGGGAGTGAATTACAGGCGACGTGGGACGCGAGGACCATTGCAGTGTCAGATGCAGCGACAGGATGGCTGATGGATCCTGGACACCGTGGGACGACACGCAATGGTGAGCGCTTAATTTAGACGCTCATATAGTAGACACAAAGCGTCACTTTAAGTAGATTGCATGCACGTAGACGTAAATCGCATTGAGTCCAACGGGAAGTAAAGTAAGAATTGGAATTTGCAATTTGCTGGAGTTACGTAAGAAAGATCCAACCAAAGAATTTAGCTCTGAGATTTTCGCAATAGTTCAAGCATTTCCATTTCTTTAAGAGTACTGACTAGCTCAATCCTTAGAAAAATATGCAAAGAGACGCGACTAGTAAAAAGTAAAAAAACTGTTTCTTAATTTAGTTCAAGCATCTATGAGGCTTGAACTTTTTTGTTTGGATTAAAAATATATGAATGGAGTATCCATTGATAAAAACTTATAATTTTTTTAATTGGATCATTCTTGCATAACAATGGCCAATTGAAATTTCGACTCGGCAAGCTTCCTTCTCGTCGGATTATTTCTTGGTGATACATTAAACTGATATATTTCAACATGTTATATTTATATGCTTTATATATGTTATATATGTTTTCTTTTTGCTCTATATATGTTTTATATATACCCAATGTATGTTCTATATACTATTTGATTAATATAACTTGTAACTTGTCATGTCGTATTATATACGACATATTATCTCTTCGGAGATATTTTCTTATGCATACGCGTTTGTTGTTGACAAGACGACACATTAAATTTCGACAAATTAAAGATAACAAATTAAGTTATTAAGCCGAGACTTGAACCGAAATATTTCGATTTCCCGCTAAATTATTAAGCCGAGATTCGGACCCGAGATATGTTTCGAGATTCCGCTAAACCATTAAGCCGAGATTTGAACTGATGTGTTTTGAGACTCTGCTAAATTATTAAGCCAAGATTCAACCGAAGTGTTTTGTGTTTCAGCTAAGTTATTAAGCCGAGATTTGAACTGATAAGTTTCCCCAAAATTATTAAGCCAAGTTAGTTAAGCCTGGGATAATTTTGTAAAGTTATTTTCTAAGGTAATTTTGTAAAGTCTTAAATAAATTTGCGCATTTACAAGAGTGTATTTTTGAAAATGAAGTGTGCGTATTTTGATATGAATCGTCTCTTGGAAGATAATGTGCCTTAATGTCACTTTACTCCTTCAGTAAAAGTTTACGCTTGGAATCTTGAAAGTAATTTTCCAATATCCCAAAGTCGCGTCCATAACGTTAGATCTATCATTGCATATGCGGATTCTCGCGCATGTGCAGTGGTAGCTATCCTGCACATGGGCCGAAAATCGGTCATGTTACTGCAATGTAGGTCATGCAGAATTAGTGTCTAGAGCACATTCTAATTTTTCACAGTCTTTTAAAATAATTTTCGCTTTCGCAAAGATGTATTTTCGAAAATGACGTAAAGTTGGACTATATAGCTTTGCATCGTCTCCCGGATCACAATGTGTATTAATGTGCCTTAATGTCATCCGGATCACAATGACAATGTGCCTTAATGTCACTCTACTCCCTTAGTAACACGCTCAGAATCTTGAAAATAATTTTCCAGTAACCCAAAATCGCGTTCATAACGTTGGATTTAACTTAGCGTCATATGAAATTCGGATTCTTGTGCATGAGCTGAGAGTTATTTACACTGAGAGAGAAAAATAGTTGGAATAACTATAATCTCACTATATTTTATAGTTCGTTTTGGTCTCAAACATATATTTATAGTTTATCCAAAACCGAAGATATAGCAGAATGAACACACATTTATAGTCACCATTTTATTACTCTATGTGTATAGTAAAGCACGTTTTGAGAATATAGTTATATGTACTCATATTTTCCAAATATTCCAATTATATTGACTATATAAAATAGTTAATTTCTCTTACAATTTAATATTTACTATCTTACTATATTTTTTATTTCAAATAATTATAATTCTTGGTAAAAGTTTTACAAGAGTCAGTTATACTATGCTTATATTGTAAATATTATAAACATTATGGTGACATTTACTATAAAAAAGATATTCCTAACTATAATCTTTTTACTATGTCATTATAGTTCCAAATATCATATATTTTTCTCTCAGTGTATATAGTGTTAGCATCTGGAACATATTCTGGGATATTTTACAGTTTTTTTTACAGTTTTTACAGTTTCTTAATGTAATTTTCGCATTTGCAAATATGTATTTTCGAAAATGACGTCACGTGTGCGTATTTCGCTCTGCATCGTCTCTTGGATGATATATTGGAATATGCGTTAATGTATATCAGTGCGAGATGAAAATGATATCTCAAATTACCGTTGCTAATTATATTGAAAACTCAAATAATAGGTAACGTATTTTTTTTTTTAATTATTTGCAAACTACGCTTGCGCCTCACTCTTCTGCACAATACTCTTTTCTAAAAACTCTTTCTTTGATGTATAAGCAGTTTAAAGAATTCGTCAGAAAAGTAGCAAGAACCTATTTTGGAGATAATGTCACTCTATTCCCAGTAACACGCTCAAAATCTTGAAAATAATTTTCCAATAGCCCAAAGTCGCGTTCATATCGTTAGACCCAACTTAGCGTCATAGGAATGTCAGATTCTCGCGCATTGACCGAAAGTCGGTCATGTTACTCTAGGTTATTTAGGTCATATAGTGTTAGCATCTAGAGTACATTCTGAAATAATATCTTACAGTTTTTTTAAGTAATTTTTGCGTTTGCAAAGATGTATTTTCGAAAATGACATGAAGTTTGATTATTTCGCTCTGCATCGTCTCCACGATCACGTGGGATGCTCCGCTTCATTTTCGCACGTATTTTCTCCATGCAAAGGGATTTTTCGTTCGACGGAGGTAGAAAAAAAATAATCTTTGCAGAAAGATTCGATGTCGTGATAGTAACAGTTTCTTATCGTTTTTGTCTCATATTGAGAGATGCTCTGCTTCATTTTCGCACGTTTTTTCACCATACAAAAGAGTTTTTAATTCGACGCATAGAAAGAAGTAGTCTTTGCAGAAAGATTCGATGTTGTGATAATAACTGTTCTTTATCGTTTTCGTTTCATATTGTAGAATGCTCCGCTTCATTTTCGCACGTATGCAAAAGAGTTTTTAATTTTGTCAAATCAGCACGAGACAATAGTTTTGCAAAAGTATTCGGTATCACGTCAACGACATTTTCCAACAAATTTTGCTTTATGTTGACTTAACCAAGTTAAAAATGCTTTTGTATTGTAAAAGTGCATATATGAAATAGGGCATTCCTGCTTCAAGGATGAAAACGATGTGGAACTATTGCTATCGTGACACTGATTTCAGTTTTCAAAAATTACTACGTACCGACTACTTTAATTTATATCATAAAATTACATGCGAAAATGAAGTGTAACATTGGTCAGTGCGAGATGGAAATGATATCTCAAATTACCGTTGCTAATTATATTGAAAACTCAAATAATAGGTAACGTATTTTTCAAAAAATTATTCGGAAACTACACTTGCGCCTCACTTTTCTGTACAACACTCTTGTCTAAAAACTCTTTCTTTGATGCACAAGCGGTTTAAAGAATTTATCAGAAAAGTAGCAAGAATATTTTGGAGAGAATGCGAATATCGCTACGTAGCATTCACATTTACGTAACATCTATGTATAAGAAAATTGAAATGACAACGTAGCACACACACATTTGCATAATATCTGTGAAAAGATGATAGCGATATCATGTTAGCGCTTATTTGACGATCGTCTTTATTCCATAAGTATCTTTGTGTACATAAATTCGATATCGTCGGTAAATGATGATAATGTTTTCTACTTTTTGATGATCTACGTTATCGACACTTATCAAGTTCATCGCTCGCTCCGGCATCCCCTTAAGACTTAAATTTAATCCACAATGTTCTTTTTGCTTCCTGTGTTTCTTATTCTCCGTCTTTTTTAGCTTAAGGCTTAAGAATCAGAACGAGATAAGGAGAAAGAAACAGAAAGCAAAGAATATATTGTAGACCAAACTTTAAAGTCTAATCTACAATGTGCTCTTTGCTTCCTGTTTTTTTGTTTTCTGTTTTTTTTTAGTTTAAGGCTTAAGGTATGAGTCAGAAAGAGATAAAGAAAAAGAAACAAGAAGCAAATAACACACTGTAGATCAAATTTAAGAATCAGAAAAAGATAAAAACAAAGAAACAGGAAGCAAAGAACACATTGTAGATTAAGCCTGATGTACAATATGCTCTTTGCGTTCTATTTCTTGTCTTCTGTCTTTTTCTGGCTTAAAACTTAAGGTGTGAGTCAAAAAGGGATAAAGAAAAAGAAACAAGAAGCAAATAATATATTGTAGATCAAGCTTTAAACTTAAGTTAGGATAAATAAGAAACGAGAAATAAAAATAAAATCATAGTAAATTCACTAATAAACGATGCAACAAAAAAAGAGTATGTTACGTATTGAAGAATGTTTTATTGGATAAGAGTGAAACATTTTATTCCGATCGAGTGAAACATTATTCACTCGTATAGAGTAAGAGTTCATTTTATGATTCGAGAGGAATATATTCAGTTTTGTGAAAAGTGAAATATCATTCCATTCGGAACGACGATAGTGTTTTCATGATCACGTTTAGAGTGCTTTTTCCTTCTTATTCGTTCTTATTTAGAACGAGAATTCACTCCAAGAAATTTAGAGAGTAAGTTTTCACGTTGAGCATTAGATATCACATTGATTCAGTTGTGTGACACGTAAGAGAAATCAAGCACGTACTAGTAACGACGCGGTCATCCCTTTCGAAGATGTAACAGAAATATCGCGTGTATCGGCCGCGACGTGTCTTTATCGATGTACCTGCGCGCAGCATACGTGTGTCGGCTTTCGAAATTCGGCGAGATTATTGTACTCTCTCGCGGCCATACGTTTCGCGACGACCGCACACGATCCGGGGATAGTCCCGTCGTCTTTTTCGAGCGGGTATGGTCCGGCCACTAAGTGAAACATATGTATATAGACGCGCGGCCGAGCTCAGGGACGATAAAACTACTGGATCCGCGTAGCCATGAGTATTTATTTGTGCAGCGCGGAATCTCCGGAAGAGAAATAGCCCAGGATCGGAATCTCAACGCCAGGTTATCGATGAAACGTGTTGCTGATACTTATCTTATCCTTCCCGTTCCAAGCCGAGGGACACGCACGGGGCTATGTTGAAATACTTCTCCGTTATTAAAGAGCGTTGCGTCAATTTGCAGTGTGATGACGCGAATCTCTTCGTTTCGCTCCTGGAATTTAATCGAACGCTTCTCTTTCGAAAATATTGATATATTTCACTTCCTTGGATTGTTTGGAATTTGCGAGATATCCTCTGGCATTTTGGTATTATGATCTTCTAAAAATAATAATATAATTATTATTTTGTACCCGTTTATTAATTATTTTGTCCCGTTTTGGATATTTCTCTTGCTAGAGAGTAATTGGCTCTTAATTAATCGATCAATAGATGAAGAAAACAACATCGGGATTGCACTGAAAAATGGATTTTGTTGTTGAAATGAAAATTTGGCACAGCAAATAAAAATTTGGTTTAAATAGGTTAAATAACCAAATGTTTGGTAACTTGCAACCAAACAATTTCATTGCCTCTAAGTGCACGGAGAAAACACTAAGGATATCATTTGCCTAAATATGATTGCCATAACAAAATATTAATGTTAGTTTTCACAAGCAAGTCATATGTACGAAAAATTTTAGTTTCAAGTTACAAAAATAATTTTTTTAGTGTATATTGCATGACAATTGAGTGAAATACCACAATAGCAAATATAAATATTGAATCTACTTTCGACCGTATGACGAGCGCGTTTACGTAACAAGCAAGTACACAATTTGCATAAGCAACCATACAAAAAAAGAAGCGCGGACACCGGGTGCGGAGGAATTCACCGCGATTGCAGATGCGTGGCGCACAAACTGGCAAGAGTTAACCGACGTTAATCGCTCTTTACACTCGCTGCTTAACGTTGGTACACGTCGTCGCTCGTTACGTCGCCGCAGAGAGCTTTGCCTTCGCTTCGCACGCAAAGACGAAGGACCGAAAAGGAAGGCAGAACGCGGGGCGATTATTGGCAGGCGGCACCGGTAAACCGCATAAATCACTTCGAGCACCGAGGTCCCCGTTGATTAGCCGTGATATACCTCGTCTGTCAAACCGCGAGTCACCCACATGCGAAAGAATCGATCGAGGCGGCGATCTATGGGGTGTCTCTCCTTGTGTGCACAACTTGGAAACCGATCCGTGGACCAAAGTTGCACATTAATCGATTAAAATTTTTCTTGACTATCACGGAAAAAGAATTTGGTTGGATAACCAATTTCTCGTGAAATATGATCAATTCAAGAATTTCGTTCGAAGTTACCAGAATTCAGTCTAAATTCCCGCATAGAAAGTTTCTCGAGAACTAATTGGGATTCAGTCTGATTTCTCAAAATAATTGTGGGTTCTGGGATAGAAATGTAATACACAGTAAACATTATTTTTGTATTAGGTGTACAACTTTGCTTCCGCCGTTTTTTTTCCGAAATTCGAGGCTTTATTGTAAAAAACTGGTTATACATTTATGATTCAAAGTATTGTCCATCGCTGGCCCTTACTTTCTCCCATATTTCGGGCAGCATATGAATTCCGCGTCGAAAAAACTGGTCATCTTTTGAGGTGATCCACGAATCGATCCAATTTTTTACTTCTTCATAAGACCGTAAGTGCTGGTCAGCCAGGCTGTGTGCCATTGATCGAAACAAGTGATAGTCAGAGAGAGCAACGTCTGGAGAATACGGCGGGTGGGATAGAACTTCCTATTTCAATGTTTCCAAGTATGTCTTGACCACTTTCGCAACATGGGGTCGAGCATTGTCATGCTGCAAAATCACTTTATCGTGTCTCTCGTTGTATTGCGGCCATTTGTCTTTCAATGCTCGGCTCAAACGCATCAATTGCGTTCGATACCGATCGCCTGTGATTGTTTCAGTCGGTTTTAATATAAAATTCGGTTATATTAAAACCGGTTTTATATTAAAAGTCGGTTTTTATATAAAGCTCATAATATACTACGCCGAGCTGGTCCCACCAAATACAGAGCATGACCTTGGAGCCGTGAATATTCGGTTTGGCCATCGACGTGGAAGCATGGCCGGGAACTTCCCATGATTTTCTGCGCTTGGGGTTATCGTAATGAACCAATTTTTCGTCCCCAGTCACAATGC
>NW_022639685.1:422743-437089 GCF_010583005.1 Odontomachus brunneus
TCACTCCCAATGATCGTGCCAATTCTTCTTGATTTTGATACAAGTCTTGATCAAGTAATGCCTTCAATTCTGCATCTTCGAAAACCTTTTCTCTTCCACCGCTATGCCGGTTTTCGACATCAAAATCACTGTTCTTGAAGCCACTCACGACACGTTCTTTCACTAATAGCGGCCTCACCATAAGTATTTGAGAGCATTCGATGAGCCTCAGCCGCAGATTTCTTCATATTGAAGCAGAAAATTAAAACCTCCCGCAAATGACGAGAATTTGGCTCGTAAACTGACATTTTCAATCGAGAATAACTTTATGATGCAGACACAAATCGACTAATGTTTCTATGGGGTTATGTTGACAGATGCCCAAGTTTATTGTATGACGTCTATGATCTATTTATTTCGACCACCACTTACCGCTAAAGCCATCTATAGGAAAACGGCGGAAGCAAAGTTGTACACCTAATATTTGGAACTAAAATATTTGGTACGTACAATTTGCTTGACACATTATCATGTTTTTACTTGTTTTGTGTCAATTACATGTATTATTGAGAAAGCGAAACACAACCAAATTTTTGGTTGCACTTACCAAATATTTGGTTGATTATATTTTAATCAAATTTTAGTTCAACGCAAAATTTTTATTTCAAAACAAAACACTTTTTTAGTGTTGTTGTTTCAACAATTTTTGTTTTAACAACAAAACCCTTTTTTTCAGACATGCGTTTCTAAGTAGAAAAATCAAAAATTCTTACAATATCTTGTCTTCCCTTTACGTTAAGATTGAATAAAATATGTTGACTTTTCAAATGATTTTATTATTCAGTAAAATATTTAATGCGTGAAGATATTTTATTTTTTGATTTTTTATTCTATTGAATACAAAATAGATTGTGTAAAAATAGCATTCCTCCCAGTTAGGGGAGGAGGAAGGAGGAGTAATTTATCGAAGTCTATATTGCATCCGGGAAAATTTTGAAAAATTTTTATGCGGGTTAAACAAACATCCGGTAATTTCTGAATCGTTTATATTTTACCAACAATTACTTACTTTGTTTACAAAAATTACTTCATTCTATAAAATTTTTACTTTCCTATAAAATGATCGGCAAATTAACAATCAAAATTAATCAATCGTCATCTAAAATTACATACATCTTATCAATTGATAAAATTAATTATAAATTAAACGTTAATATAATTGATTATACAATGATTAATAATTAATTTTATGAATTATTGAACTTATTCGTGATTATATATGCAATGATTGATTAGTGTTGATGATCGATTTACCGATTTTGGTAAAAAAAATAATTTTAATTAATTAACGCCCAACATTGTTGTATTGTATAACTCGGAAACCAATTTGGGGTGGACCAATATTTGGTCCACTGATCGATTAAAATTTTCTATGACTAAAATGATCAGCCAATCAACAATAAAAATTAATCAATTTCCATATATAAAATCACAAATAAATTCGTCGCGATTCATGAATATTATTGACGAAATTAATTATTAATCAAACTTTGATATGCATCAAAGTTTCAATGTTTCAATTTTGATGTATATTAAAATCAGTGTATATTGATTATACACTGATTAATAATTAGTTTCATCGATTGACTTAAATTATTCATGAATACGTAAATAATGATTGATCATTCGTGATTACATTAACGACGATTGATACTACTTTATTTGGAGAAAATTTCAATTGCTGTGTACTTTCTCGCACGGTCCTACGGAGAACGTAATAAACGGGAGAACGTAGAGTCTACGTTTATTTCTGCGATTTTGCAAAGTAATTCGATCGCGTGACTTTAATCGAGATTGAGATGACACGATATTAATGAGAAAAAGTACTTTATCGCAGGAATAAACTTTATATCCTATAAATAAATTTTAAAATTTATTTTTTATAATTTTATTTATTTTTAAAATTTTAAAATTTATTTTTTTTTCAATATATTAATAAAACGCGTTCTCAGTCGATACTTTCTAGCGATCGGAAAATCAATCATCTCGTGAAAAATCCAAGGCACTACAAGTTACCCACATTTCTGTCAAAACCCTCGCGACACCCGCCAGCTTCGTTGACTTCTCGGCGCATCACTCGCCGCGGGGGAGACAGCGTTCGCGCGCGGATAAACGCTTTTCGCGAGTCGTGTTACACGCGACGATGATGCCCGTCGGATAGGAGGACAGCTCTCGGCAAACGGTTAGACCGGATGTCGATAAAATAGAGTAAAAAAATCGGAGGAAAAAAAGTATTTTCGGCCCGGAGGCGATCGAATAAAAATCGCGGATGCTCGCGCACGAGCGCAGCGCAGCGCACGGCGCGATGAGAGCGCGTTTCTCTTCCCGCGGGTATAAAATCGAAGCGGGAGATACTACTTCGCGTATAGGTGCGGGCCAGAAAAGCGATAAAGCCGGGCTGACAAGCGCTCGAGGTTCGGCCTCGCGATCGCGATTCAGTTTACGCGCGTCCCGGAATCCAACGCTCCGCGCGTCTACGCCGAATTCGCGTTCGTTTATTCATTCTAAATTCATCCGGCACGGCCGAATGCTCGGCCGATATTATCCTGCGCTCGTGCGCACACTGACGCTGCGTCGACAGAATTCTCGATGCAATCTCACCCGCCGGTGGATCTGGACAATTTCCAAGAGCACCCGTCGACATTAACGCCGGGATTGTTGAAAAAACTTTATCCCGTCGTAATTAGCACTTTGCGCGCTCGTACACTTGCGTCGTCTCACAAGACGACATCTAAAATGTTAGAAAACAGCAGCGCGCGATGTTCCCGTTGAAATATTCAACAACGAACACACTATACATATACATATACGTGTGAAAAGAAACTTTGTGACGCGAAATCGCGGTGAAGAATCGAAGATTAAAGGAATTTTCGCATTCGAAAGTTTCGTATACACTGAGAAAAACATCTAAAAAGAATATTCTTTGGTAGTTGTTAATATTTGCTTATACTGATATAAAATATTGTTTTCAAGAGTACACACTTTCTCAAAAACTCAGTCTAACATAAAAGCAGTTGTTTGCTCTACTTAAATAAAAAAATTCAGATTTAAGTAAATTGTTAGTTAGAAAATTTTAATTCAGCCCGATTTTCTAAAATAATTATGGATCCTAGGTGCAAGTGTAATGTTTCAAACATGTGATTCCAAGCGAGGAGATTCAAAATTTTTCCACTATTTTTCCTGGTCTGCATTTTACGTTAAAACTGAATAAAACTTGTTGATTTTCAAAATAATTTCATTATTCAGTAAAACGTTTAAAATATTGTAAAAATATTTTTTTATATTTTATTCTATTGAGTGCAATAGTTGGTGTAAAAATGGGATTTCCTGTTTGATACCATGAAAACACATCGACATTACCGACTGGAAAAATGCGAGTTTCCATAGAATTTCTGTTTTAATTTTAATTACAGAAGCCATGTTTGGGATAAGAATGAGATTTCTAATTTATATCATAGTGGGACAATTTTTGGGGCAAGTTTTTAATCGGAATCTATGCTGTATTCGAAAAAATCTTGGGAAATTTGTTTATGAGATGTTCACCAAATCAATATTTCATATCTCTCTTTTCTCTCAAAGTGAAAGACTGACTGAAAATTTTAGAGTATTAAGGAAACTACTAAGGAAACATCTTTCTTAAAAGGAGTACTCGCGTTATGAATAAATCGCGTTGGTTAAGAGATAATGCCGGATACGAATTTTTTCTTTTATTTTTCTCTCTGTGTCTCTGTCTCTCTCTTGCGCACGCATCGAACGACATCCACGCCACGCTCCGCGCGCGGATTAATGATCGAATGTCCGGTGCCATTGCTGCGTCCATGACGAATGGATCGTGGCTCTCCGGTGCGCGGGCTTGCGGAGGACGACAGATCCCGAAGAGAAACTGCCGGGACGCCACGGGAACGCTATTTACGATGAAACGATGGAGGAGCGCTCGAGAGCGGCCGGGTCTTTCTCCGTATGTACCATGGCGTTTACCGTCGATCGACGTGTAACGATCAATTTTTAAGACCAGTTAAAGCACGGCGGGTTGAAGCTCTCCAGGTACTATTACGGATTTTATAACGTTCTCAGCGACATATCCATCGCCTATCGCGACATTCTCGACTTTCTTTCTGCTAATCGTCGTAATCGTCGCGTGAACGCCGAGTGATTTTAACGATTCGCTTAACTCTTTGATTTTCTATCTCTCTGGCGCAACTCCGCGAATTTACAATCCGCTCGGTGTCTTTCCAGACACATACGCGGAAAAATTGGTGCACACTCGTTTGTGAATACATTTCTCATTGATAATTTATTTATTTCTCAACGAGTGTCCTTAATAATGTTAGAAGTTTATTATAGGAGATGATCCCTAACATAATGTCATCCTTAATAGTGTTAAAAGCGCATTAAATGGCCACAATTGTGAGCCACGAATCTGCGCGGCAATCCTTTATGAGTAGTTGGAATAGAAAAGTAACAATACAAAAGAGAATACTATAGTTCTTTTTTTATGTAAGTTCTTTCTTTTCAATTTTACTATACTAATAAAAAATATCTAGCAAATAAAAAAATATTTATTCGATGGGTACTAATACCACATATTTAAATCTATTTAAATTTAAATTCTTTTTACTTATGCTATTTTATTATCGCTATTCTTTTATTTTGTATGTGCTACTTATATATTTGAGGAACTGAAATGTACTAGTAAGACATATATTTGCTATATTTCTAGTAAAATTTGCTGTATTTTTAGCGAAATTTACTGTTACTTGGCAAGATAGACCATATTGTTAGAGTCTATTTCTATACTAATAAGAACATAGTAAAATTGAAAAGAATTTAGATGGGAAAAAAACTATAATATTTTCTCCGTGTATATACCTGATATCGCAATTGTTATGGACAATTCAGGAAAAATATTTTTTTTATAAAAACAGATATCTTTATTATACTTTTAAACCTAATCTATATAATATGTTCTTTACCTCTTGTTTTTTTCATTTCTTTCTGACTTATATTCTATACGATAAGCCAGAAAAAGATAGAGAAACGAAAAACAGAAAGAAAGGAACATATTGTAGATTAAGCTTTATACATCAAATACGGAGCTTTTATTATACTTTTATCTATTAGATAAAAGGCTCTTGTCATCACCGATTACCACGCAAGCTCGCAAACAGTGGCTTACAATTGCGACAATTTGATGCGCCTCTAATTTCGTCGGAAATAATGTGTTCATCAAGTCATCTCGCAGAGCAGCGTACACGTTACACAGAATATTTACAAATCACCACGATTGATTTGCAAGATGCGTATAGTGTGTATATAAAAGCGCGCAAGTTCGCGCGATGGGCTGTCGACAAAGAGAGAGGAGTATTATGATAAAACATCGATCTCGTACATATACACATATCTGAAGTGCGCAACTCCGCGTGTGAAACCCGCAGAGAAACTCTACGTTTGGCATGCTGTATCGATAACGATAAACATGTCGGTTGCAAACATTCGGAGGCGCGGTCCCGATGTGTGTGTGTGTGTGTGTGTGTCGCAGCTTTCTCGCCGGTCGCGGATTCTTTTTGTAAGAAACGAAATTCGAGCAATCGAGGAATCGAGAATACGCTCGGTTTACATAAGGCGTTCATGCATTTATTCGCGACCCCACGGAACCTTTAATAATACATGGGAGGCGAGCACGCCAAATAAACATGGAGTCTCGCATGCGCCGCTGCGCCGTTCATTTTTCGTGCATCCGCGACGAATATATCGCGACGAGGAGATATCGAGATGCGCATAATAAGTCCGCCGGGCGTTACGTGTCGTCATTTACATAACGACAAGCGGGGCAGCCTGAGATTGCGCATTAGAAACGCAGAGAAACTGCGAGCTTCTATCTCATGTAAATTTTCTCCCAAACGTATACACATGTGCAACATATATCTCCGTACGTGTGCGACTGATTTTAAGATTGCTTGCTTTCGCGCAAAACAAATCCAATCTGAAGGAGATTCGCATGATTATATGTCTACATGCAGAAACTCGATTAGGTAGGATGATGTTTGGAGTGAAATTCGTGAGAGTATATAACAAAAAATTCGGCAAAACTCGAGAAGCTAATGTTTCTATGCTCTTTTAGGCGCCTCGCGATAATCTTGGACTTTCACCTGATTTATTTGCACCGTTCATTCTTTTTTGCTCGATCAACGAAAAGTAAATGTCGACGAACGGAGAGCAAATGTAAAAGGATCCGTTCGTCGCGTATTTATTTCGCGCTTGAAGAAACGGGATGAACGGGAGAGAAGAAGAGACAGAAAGAACGTGCCCGCGCGTTTCCTGTCGACTCTCGAGGAACCTTGAAATAACATTCGGGAGAAAATTTGATGTAGAATTATGCTATCGAGGAGATAGCCTGACCCGTAAGTCTGGACTTGTACGGGTCAAGGAGATGATTCGATTGAGCCAATCAGACGAAATGATTCGGCGACGCAAGAGAGAGAGAGAGAGAGAATATCTCACCGAACCATCTCGTGTCGCCTCGCGATCATTCCCGTGCGAATCTCGTTCTATTCAGGATAACTTACGTATAGAAAAATTTTGCGACAGCAAATGTCATTGCGATATTGTCGTTAAAAACTACAAGGAATAATGCTATAATTGTATAAAAATGATTAACTCACAATTATTCATACTTTTCTCCCTTCTTGTTTTTTCACAAGAGATATTGCTTGAATTGACGCGACAATGACACAACTAGATGCAAGTTTGAAGGAAACAGCATTTCTGGTTCTCAACTAAATTTGTTTTGCGAAAGCATAAAAAGGAAATAATGTTAAAGCTAATAACTTTAACTAGGTAAGACGTACGAAGTGAACACGAAAAACCAATAATCCACAAGGTCTTAATATTTTACTTAAAAATTTAAAATAAAAGCCATACGTAATCTTAACTTGATACCTTAATTTGACCCTCTGGTTAATATCCATTCTCTATTTATACTCACGAAAAATGTCTAAGAAATAAAGGAAGTATTTATTCGGTGGTTACACTGATAACATGTTTGTTTGCATTATTATAACGTATTTTCCAAATAAAAAAAATATACATTTTTTAAAACTTTGCACGGGAAGAAGTTTGGTTGGATTGAGCAAATTTCTGGTTAAATATGAACGAACTAGAAATTTCAGTTGATCTCGCAGAATTTCCGGCCTAAGTTTTACCTAATGGCTTCAAACTTTCAGCATTGCTTTACAACAAGAATTAACGATCAAAAGTAAAAATAAAAAATTTTCTATTTTCTTCAACCTAAAAGCGTTGAGCTCTGCCATTGCCATGTTAACTCAAGCAATCCTTTTTCTCCGCAATCCCTCATTCTTTCCCCGAAATTGAAAGTTTAGCACCGATTTTCTTTTAAGATACGTGGGATTCACTTTCTCAGTTGCAATTATTAGTGACTGAAAGCAGAAGAAGAATTGATTCCTCGATCAAACATGTCGAATGTAACGCAGAATGCAACGAGCGCATAATGAAAGTATACATCGTGAAAAGTACTTGTGCGATTTTGTCCGATTTTTATTCCCAACGTTTCCACGTTCTGCGTGGCGTATAGTTTCGCAGTGCGTTAACGCGCCGTTTATCGGACTCTCGTGATTTGAAAGCAACGGCGGCGGAAGTGGCAAAACGAAAATTCGACGTGGCGCTCGCCTATGAGATTTTCGTTCCCGTAACTTGTCACACGAGTTGTCCGGCGGGAGAATTTAACGACACCGACGACGTCTCGTCGCGAGAAAGCGGGATGATAAACCGTCGCGGAACTTTTTTCGCGCGACTCGCGGTACGTTTCGGGCCGTGAGGGGGTCGTTTGCCGCGATAGGAAGGCTGGTTCGCGGCCGAGGATTCTGATAAGTTTAATATACCGCTGGTCGCGACGTTGCCGTCGTCCTCGTCGTCGTTCCCCCTCGTCGTCGAGAGCGCCGACAATAAAAGGCTTTTTAAAACGGACCGTAATTCATTACGATCCCGGCGGATTGCGCAATGTCCCGGCGAAACGGTGTCCCGTCTCTCCTTATTACGTCACTTTATCGTCGTTAATCCCCTAATGGTCGCAGCTTTTCCGGGACCGACCAGCGGCGACGGTCGCGTAAAGTGTTTCTTCTTGCGCCCGTCGCATTTATTTCCGGTCGCCTGCCGGCGACTATTTTAAACGACGGCACCGCGAAACCGTCGCTTCTTGCGCCGCGAAAGGATCGGGAAAGAGAGACGGAGAGCCGGGTGTTCTCCCGCGTATGCCGGTGATCCTCAAGTGTTAAGGGTCGAAAGGTCGAGCGTGACGTTGGACGGCAGGCGGTTTGTCCGGTTTATTTGTGTCCACCTTGTTGAGTATTATTTATGGCATTAATCGCCCTATTCGGTCCATCTACCGAGCCATTAAATACATCGATTTTAAGCTTCTTCAGTCCCGTGATATCAATCGCGTCCAATGAGACGTTGGAGAAACCTCGCGATGTCTTAAAATAGATGGCGGTATTAAAATAAGCGACTCGCGGTGTATATTCAGTGGAACGTTAGATTTCTTCCTGATGGGATTACGCCGCGGAGCAAGCGTAATTTCATCAATATCTGCAGGTACAGTCGAATGCAGAATCGAAATCCGCAACATTCGGAATATTACGATCAAATCAGTAGCTCGTAGTATAATAGTTGTCTCAAGAATATACGAAAAAAGAATATGTCTGAAAAATATAGAATCTTGCAATTTTGTAATTATAGGATCTAATTAATAGAGTAAAAATTGCTATAGAAACTTGCAATCGATGTTCTGCAATAATTGACCGTCCTTTTATTTTATATGCTATTTAAGGGGATGCTGAAGCTGAAAACTTTACCGACAGAATATTGACATTTTTCTACAAAGTTTACGTTATTTTGGTTGTACAGAATTACAAATGTTTTTACGCAATTAAAGTTTTCATGCAAAATACGTACTTTTATAATTAGATATAATTCTATTCAATTGTATATTTAGTTTTCTCATTGTCAGATTAGGAAAACAAAGTTTTGTCTTACTGTGGATGTATCAGTTTTGAATTTTTCATAAAAATCCCTACAATCTGATCAAATAGTTCAATATTTCGTAATACTTTGTAAGACTTCATTGCTTGCTTATTTCGAGTTCACCGATTGTATCGATTTCCCGCGGATATCGAAAGGGACAATGTTTCTCCCAGAGAAGGAAACTTGATAATTTCTGAACCGCATACTGAGAGAAGAATTTAGTAAATATTATCAAAATTTGGTTACTATTACTAAATGGTAAACATAAATATAGCGGGCCAAAGCTATGGCAATACTTATTAATTAATTTAGTTCTGTAAAATAAATTATTTATTTGACAGAAGTAAAATTTATTTGCTTCCAGAATATATTTGGTAAATAAAATTTATTGAATAGTTGAGCAAAATAAGCGATTTTGTAATAGTTACAAAATTTTTGATAGGTTCAACCAACCATCTATAATAATAGATATTGAAACGATGTAATAGTTGCAAATAAATGAATTTTCCGTTGTGCTGCAACCAAACATACTGGTAACAAAATAGAACTCGTACCTACTGAATCTTTTAATACATGGGATATAACAATTTCATAACAATTATCAAATATTTGTTCATTACTATATTATATTTCATATTAAATATTTAACATTAAGTAACTATTACTAAATTATTTAATTGATGTTACTGTGAATGCAATTACGTCATACTCCCGATCTATTAAATATTTGGTAATTATTATCATATTTAGTATTAGTTACTAAGGATTCAACGAATTTCTGTAACTAAATGCAGTTTGTTATAGTTACCAGTCTTTTCTCTCCGTGCATTCAGGTCGAACCGCCGAAAACAATCGTGCAATTTGCCACCGAGCGACAGTTATAATTATAATCCTAATTATAAATTAAGAACGCATGAAGTATTTGCGCTTCTCGAAATACTGGCCCTTATCGTCGCATTTAAATTCCGCCGCGTCGATGCCAATGTGAACGCGCATCCCGTACCCGCACTGAATTAGCCGCACACGCAGTTCACGTCATTATAACGGCTGGTTCTGCGACCGAGCGGAGTGTATACGCGTTCGCGCGCTTCCGGCCGCGCGGTGGCCGGAAGATAAATGTTTTTGCCGTAGCTGCCGAGATAGCGCCATGATTTATCTGTCCCTTAAATTAATCCGCCTGGGGGTTTGACGCGACACTGCGCGCCGCGAGAACTTTGCCATCCGATTTCCAGTGACCGCTCGCCTCTCGCCTCCGGATTGCGGTGGTGGCGGTTCTAAGCGACATATAGAGTGTCCCAGAAGAGAGGCACGGGGCGCTCCCGCGGAACAGTGACTGAGAAAGCCGAATTGGTGGGAAAATTCGTCTCGAGACGTTAAACACCTCGAGAGCCGCATCTGACGGAGAAAACCGCGCGTTTCGAGCCTTTTTTCCCCGCAAGCTGGTCGACTTTAAAGAAAATAAGTGGACCGCGACATGCGCGCTTTATTTTTCATAAATTTTCTTGTACAGTCGTATAGCAGAACCTGCATCTGAATGGAGGAATACACATACGGCATATGTAACCGCAATCTGGTTAAAACCATGTGTAGAAATGAACAGCGAGGTGAAAATGCAGAATTTGCACACGGGACACCCGCTATAATTTTATTTGTTACCGAACGAAATTTGAAACCCACGGTTCGCGGCGCGCACACGACACGGCAAAAAAGTATGTTATGCATATAACCAGAAATATTTAGTTGCGAATTGCATGGTTATATCAGGCTAGTTATCTTTGTGTATTTATTAAAATTTAATTAAAATGGAATAAACCAAATATTTCGTAACTGCAACCAAAAAACCCAACTACCGCAAAACATGTGTTTCGCTTTTTCAATAATACGTGCACTTGACACATGTAAAAACATGGCTAATGCCAGTCAAATCGAACACTGAGAGAAGAATTTAGTAAATATTATCAAAATTTGGTTATTATTACTAAATGATAGACGTAAATATAGCGGGCCAAAGCTATGGCAATACTTATTAATTAATTTAGTTCTGTAAAATAAATAATTTATTTGACAGAAGTAAAATTTATTTGCTTCCAGAATATATTTGGTAAATAAAACTTATTGAATAGTTGAGCAAAATAAGCGATTTTGTAATAGTTACAAAATTTTTGATAGGTTCAACCAACTATCTGTAATAATAGATATTGAAACGATGTAATAGCTGCAAATGAATGAATTTTTCGTTGTGCTGCAACAAAACATACTTATACTGGTAACAAAATAGAACTCGTACCTACTGAATTTTTTATTATATGGGATATAACGATTTTATAACAATTATCAAATATCTGTTTATAACTGTAATATATTTCATATTAAATATTTAACATTAAGTAACTATTACTAAATTATTTAATTAATATTACTGTAAATACAATTATCATATTTAGTATTAGTTACTAAGGACTCAATGAATTTTTATAACTAAATGCAGTTTGTTATAGTTACCAGTTATAGTCTTTTCTCTCAGTGTATGTATCAAATATTTCAGTTCCTAATACAAAAATAAATTTCTTTTTAGTATGGTTAGAGTGACCGAGTGTCTCGTCGCTCAGTAATTGTTGTGTGGTTGCAGCAACCGCATAATTAATTGTTCCGTGTTTTGCTATTAATCAGCTTGGCACAACCAGATTTATGTGTGGGTCAACCGTACTCTGTTTTCCGTGTACGATTAAGCGATTTTCGCATTGTTTGTAAAACGATTCCGCGCGACGTTACGCGGGAAATTGGCGACGGGTTTCAGTTAGACGCATTCCCAAGCATCAAGAAATGAGATCGAGACTGAGGAGTATTTCGAAAATCGAATCTCTTTTTCGATATTTTCCGCCAGCAATACACAGCGCGTGCTTTTCCCCGACATAATGTAATTATCATATTCCGAGCAATGAGTAATATGGCATTTAATTATGCGGCCAGTTAATTAGCGAATAACGCTGTGGAATGAATACGTACGTAAAATGATCGATTTTTTCTGTAAAACTTTTACCCGCTGCGTACGTGCGTATATTTTTCATCCGATGAAAATTCGAACTCGTGCCATTATGAGAGATACGAAAGATAATCCCTCCATAATACGTAGCGCGCAGCGTATCCACACATACACAGGCGTAACATCCTTTATTCATCACGAGAGTACGTTTTTCAAAAAAATATTACGTTTTACCTTTATCCGTTTTTACCTCCATTCAATCGTTCTTATACGTGTGCACCGAGAATTATATCGATATGCATATCTTTGATAGAAATTTAATGCATTTTTTAAACAATTATTGCACAGTTATGTTTATTGCACAGTTATGGTAATCGAAAAGTAAAATTACTTAGCATTCAGATGTGATCTGCCACTGCAGATATGGTCCTGCAGTTATTACGCACGAAAAAATAAGCAAAATCTGAAGCTATTTACTGATCGAAAACAGAACAGGTTTAATTGATTAATAATCAAGTGTGCTACTTAAAATAAGCGAGTTTGCTTTAGTAGTATTTCGTTTCTGTGCATACTTTCTAATTAGTAAATTTTGATGCTAACAAGAGTCATAGCGTAAGAAATTTTTGGTGTTTAATATATATTTTCTCGTATTTTTTGCCTTTTACGTGATATCTTGTACAACCGTCCATTTATTTATTCTCATATTTGTACTATTTTGTTCTGCATCTTAGCTATCATGACAGTTTTCATTTGTATCGTTACCATCAGAATAGTCTGTTCTCATCGCAATGCAATTCTGCATTGTTAATACATGCCCTCTGTTTGTCTTTTGCTCACTTCAATTTCTAGCCTTGATTGTCATCTTTGCCACAGAACATAATATTGTCAAATGTTTCATTTTTCTCAATTTCCTTTTCCGTGCTGCATGTTTTTTTCATTCATTGTTCACATAATTTCAAAGTTTTTTTTTAACAATATGAATAAATATGTTCTAGATTCACTTATTATAAATATTATAATACGTGAACATTATAAAACTGAATTAATATTAGTACTGGGTTAGGAAGGCTCCACACTTTTCAGTCATGGACAAAATTTAAAAAATCTAGCTAATGTGAGTCGGCACGAAGAGGAGTTAGTTCGCAGACCTCAATTAATTTTAACTTAACCACAAAACTTCTTTTGCATGAGATACCATTTGGTATCTTTTTTGCATGAGATACTATTTGGTATCTCGTGCAAGAGAAACTCTGTGTTTAAATTAAAATTAATTGAGGTTTGGCCATATTTATTGGTTTTGTTCGTGATTGAATTAATATTACTGAAAGAATCGGCTCACGTATCGTACAGTAAACCGCATCGACCACTGGATAAAGTTCTATCCAGTTCTTGTCCAATTTCTACGCAGTATTTTTACAGCTAGTGAGAATGCATTAGCACTAGACAATAAAACTGGGCGGATGCTCTACACGAACTGCATACATTTCTACCAGAGAGATATGCGACGCGATGTATATGTATACATATCGTAGGCTCTCTCGGCGTCTAATGAAAAATAGCAGTTTCCCCAAGTTCCACAAAATAGTCCAACTGGAAGGGAAACGCGTAAAAATGCAAAGCTGCAGTTCCGCCTGCTCGCGCGCTGCGCCGCCGGTCCGATAAACGAGCGTGGCAACGAGCGTGAAGAAATTTTATTCGACACCGCTACGCACGAATGGTTAATCCACGATGGCTTTGCGTCTCTCCCTGCCGCGATACACGCCACACCATCGTGAGAAAGAGAGACAGAGAGAGAGAGAGAGAGAGAGAGAGAGAGAGAAGTTTGCGATCCGATTGTTAACCGCTAACAGTGACTAACTGCTGGACTCATGTTTCGCGATTGCGGCGGTGTTCCGCACGACACGAACCGCGCGCGGTCGTCGAGTCGCTAAATTTGCCGCCGAAACTTTATTCGCGACAGTACAACGCTATAAACGTTGTACACTGACAAAACGGCGACTCTTTAAAATCAAAACTCCGCGTGAGCCACACCAGCGAATTTTTTTCAATGGTATTTATTTAATCGTCTCGTGTATATATGAAAAAAGCTCTCTCCGAGCTCTCTCCCTCCCCTTTCTCTTTCTCTCGCGAGGGAGCGAGCGCGCGCCCGCGATATTGCGTTCGATCCAAATTCAATTACGCCGTCTCATACGACTAGGTAATTCGAGCTAAATAAGTAGGAACGTACGAAATATTATTGCGAGAGAGAGAGAGAGAGAGAGAGAGAGAGAGAGAGAGAGAGAGAGAGA
>NW_022639685.1:437230-458333 GCF_010583005.1 Odontomachus brunneus
GAGAGAGAGAGAGAAAAGTTGTCAAAAAGTCATCAAAATACGATTAGAAAGAACAAAGTAGCGTACATATTGCATGCTGCACGCTCCCAATATTCGCCGTGCAGTTTTTCCGAGAAAAATCGAGTCAGCTAATTTGTCGTAACCTGCGAAAAGGAAATATAGCGAGTTCATCGCGAAATAAATGTCCGCTTCCCGCTTTGAGACTCTAGAAAAAAAAATCAGATTCGAAAAAAAAGGGGCGCATACACACAAATGCTAAGAAGGAGGATAAAGAAACGTCTTTCACAAAAAGACAGAAGGAGTAGTGTGTACGCGCGTGTGTGTGCATAGAAGAGAGACGCGGAGTTCATAATAAATTTTCGAGACCCGCCTCCGTCAACCCTCGCTGCAACGAGTCGGTGGAGAGGTTAATGCACCTCTGGCAGCTTTTCCACCCCCTCCGCGTTCACCCTTTTTCCGCTCGCCCCACTGCCCGTTCGCCAGCCTCGCGCTCTAATCCCTCCGTGTCCCTCGCACCCGTCCCGGAATGGAGCTCATCGAGTGCACCAAGTACAGGTCTCCGCTGCCGCGTCTCAGAACTCTCGGGGCGGCGACTCCCGAGGGTGGCTCGTCGGCGGGTTGGAAGCGGTTCCGCGGAGATACATCGAGAGCCGGTCGAAGATTCGCGGGATGGCCGGGCCGAAGCGAGGCGTGACGAAGCGTGGTGAGGCGAGACGGGGTGAGACGAGGTTAGGCGAGGTGAGGTGAGGTGAAGTGAGGTGAGGTGAGGCGAGGCGAGGTGAGGTAAGGTGAGGTGAGGTGAGGTGAGGTGAGGTGAGGTGAGGTGAGGTGAGGTGAGGCGAGACGAGGCGAAGTGAGGTGAGGTGAGGCGAAGCGAGCGACGATCCGTATGAAAAATTGATGTTATCGGACTTGGAAATTCATCCCCGGGCTTTCGACGGCGGACTCTCCGGCGGTGGTTCCTGGGATTTGTGTAATCGGGTTGCAACGCGACGGCTGGAATGCCGAGTGCATTGTGGCGGAGGGATACACGGCGGCTGTTTAAAGGGATATACGTTGATCCGTCGGTGCGTCGGACACCCCGCCGGTGACACGAGAAACATTAAAATCGCAAACCCACGACGACAGCCTTCCTCGCGGGGACTTGTGAGATTGTGCGTCCAAGAAAGCGTGAGAACGCTTTTCCGACGCTCTTTCGAAAGCGAAAGATGGATTGCAGGATTTATAGTGTTGCGAGCTGTTTTATTCTCTTATTCTTTTCCCTCTTTCTCTCCTTTTTTTTCTTGAAATCCGCAACAAACGGCGACATCGCGTCGTCTCGTGTAAAAACAGGCACGCTCATAGCATACGATACTCGTTAAAATTTCCTGAAATTTCAAGTCCTCCGCCTTTTCGGTACGACGACGGAACCGTCGCGTTATGGGGCGACTTCGTAAGAAAACGTAAGTGCAGGCTTCTAAAAGTCGAACCTGGAGAATGCCGCGTGCATCTTTGCGAGGAGTTTCGAGAGGAAATGGCGGGTGGAAATGGATGCGGGAGAAGGAAGGAATAAATAGGAGTACTAGGCAAAAGTGGCGTGAGAGAGAGAGAGAGAGAGAGAGAGAGAGAGAGAGAGAGAGAGAGAGAGAGATGCGCGCTTGCATTATCTAGTCGCCGAGATCAGAAAAACGTTAGCAGTTACAACAGTTGAATTTACTTTAAAGTGACGTCAGAATGCTCGGTGTGTGCGCTTGCACGACGCGGGCGTGTCGTCGTATATTTTCGTTTAATTTAACTTCAGCGCGCGCGCGCGCGCAATAACTCTCCCTTGCATTTACGTTCAGTAGGACACCGCTACGTGCGGTTTATGAATCCTGCGCGAGCCGATCACCGATCGGCTCGTCGAGATGATCTCGTTAAGCAATTGCGTCGATGCCGAGAACAGCGTCCTGGTCGTATCCCCGATACGAGACGAGATAGAGAGAACTCATTAAGCGCAGTTAATTACAATTTAGCGGTGTCGTCGTTCGTTCCTGTCGTTTCCGCGGCGCGGATCTCGTTATCACCGCGATAAAATGACGAGTCAATCTCGTCGCGGCGACGACGACGGCGAAGCTGCACGCGTCGCGCGTCACTCTTTATGCCTGTCGTCTCTTGTGCTCGATCGCGGCAATTCAGAGGATGCTGAAATCGAAATCTTTACCGACAGAACATTGAGTTTTTTCTGCAAAGTTTGCGTTGCATTGGCTGCACAAAATTACGAATACTCTTACACGATAAAAATACATGTGAGAATGAATTGAAGCATTGTTGAATGTTTAATAAAAATGAGAAAAAATTTCAGAGTTGATATTTCGAGTGTATATCAACCTGTCAGACGATGTCAGTTAAAATTAGTATTCTCCTGAAAGCAAAGATCTGTAGCTTGCATATACTGAACACGAGTTTTGTTCTGCTCAGAAAAAATTTTGAAGAACATTGCTATACCAGTCGCATCTAAATTGAAAAATTTAAGAATATCGGAAAAGTTTTCAGAAAGATTTTTACACACGTGTGCGTGGTTAGGTCTTCCGCTGGATATGGTAAAACAAAGTCATATATATTTACGTAAGTTCTATGAAATACGAGAAATACGAAAAGAATAGTGTGATTGTGTCAGCGATGATCGTCTTTGCGTTATCGACTCCAGCATCCCCTTAACCCATTAAAGCCCAAGAGAAAATCGCTAAGGATAGGCTTTCAAAAATCATCTAAATTAGGGCAAAACGTCGAAATTTGTTAAAAAGTGAAAAAAAAATTTATGTTGGATTTCAAAATTCAAGATGGCGGATCAATATGTCGGCCCGAAAGTTTGAAATTTTGATCTATTTGAGTGAAAATCCGTATAGGAGGGGTTTGGAGTTCGCTATACAAGTATGAATGTGAGTATGAATGTGCACTTATTTTTTCAAAATTCGTAATGGCGGATCCAATATGGCCGCCTAAAAATGCGAAAATTTGATATAGTTTTGTTATTCTAAAAATCCAACCAAATTATAAGCTACCTTTCGAAGATATTTGTTTTGGGGCAAAACATCATACTTTAGGAGACTGTAGAAGAAAAATAGTTTTTTGACTTTAAAAATCAGTATGGCGGCCAAAAATTTTTAATTTTGATTCAATGAAAGTACGTTTTGAAAAATTTTGATTTAATGAATTTAGATGGTTTTTGAAAGCCTATCCTTAGCGGTTTTTCTCTTGGGCCTTAATGGGTTAAGACGTCGCGACACGCAACGCGTTGTATAGTGCAACGCGCGATAACATGCGTGAATTGCATTTTCCGCGTCCTGCGCGATTAATTCGCGCGTGAATTCTCGCCGTTCGTTTCCGCAACCGCCCCGGCGAAAGCATCCTCGTCATGATAGGGGAAACCCCCGCGCGTCCCCGGGAGTCGCGCTATAAACGCGCGATTTTTCACATGACACGCTAAATTGAATTTACGCGATCTCGCTCGCGTTGTTAACTCCTTCGATGCGCTAATGCGACCGAGACGAGCCCGTGACCGCGACCTATCGCAGAAAGCAACGCGCGCACGCGGCGCATACAGCTCGTTTTTGTAAAATTTATCCAATTAGAGCATGTCCATGTCACGGCCGATGTCGAAACAAGAGTATTCAATTTCGCGTCGGAGCAGAGGTATTTAATTTCACGAGCGAAAATGGTTTCTGCAATGATCGTGCCGTAGTGTGATTGGTGCGCCCGCCGCGCGCCGTGGATTTGAAGCTTTAATAGCAGCTGGGGCTGCTTGATGAATTTTGCGATCAACAGTTCTTCACGACGAAGATTTCGCCGCGGATTTTGCGCGCTCCCTCAATTTTCAATATCGCACTGTACCCTCCGCGAAGCTGCAACGGCTGAATTGAATTTTGCGCGAAAGTAAAGGCGATCGGATATTACGTCGAAACATAAAGAAGATCCTTGGGAGATGTTGAGCACGAGATCAGTTGACGTAAGATTTTACAGTGTGTGTACTTTCTTCTCTCATTCAACGACGGAGGTAATCCGTGAAGCAGCAGATTTTAATATAATTAAAGACAGATAAGATAAGAGGCAAGAGAGATAAATGAAAACTGACACGTTAATGTTACTGCGCATAAATTAATTTACTTGTAATAATGTCCGACTAATAATGCAGAATTAAATCAGATGTACGTTTCATTATTACGAAGTAAATGGTAGATAGATAGATAAATAGATTTGTTAAATTCATAGAGTGGAAACTTTCCATGTACATGATAGAATACAGGAAATTAGATACACAGAGTAACCTGAAATGTCAATTATAAACAAAGGTAATACGGAGAATTAATTTTGTGTACGTTAAATGATAAGTGATAATTGCGTATACAGGATATCTGATTTTAAACAGGTCAGCCGAATATATCAAAAATTGAGCCCGGCAGACAAAAATGTTGCAGACAGAATTTATAGGGGTTTGAGAAGGAAAAAAAGGTGATCTTTGAATTTTAAATCATTCACCAGGGTCATATGGAGATCAACTTTTTTTTTTAAATATAAAGTGGTATTTTTTATAGCAGATTCTAAAAAATTACCCAGTTTTGCGTAGAAAATCTCTAGGACGTGTGTATGATCTAAAATCAATAGTTTAGAAGATATTTAGCAATGGAAAATATGCAACTTCGCTCATTTTCATCACTAAATAGAATATATAGACAATAATAGGAATTTTCAACAATCAATATCTAGAATGAGGAACTCTTTTATTCCAATCCTCGCAATTCTTTTGACAGTTTTTCATAAAACAACCTGGTACACCAAGAAAAAATATCTAAAAATGAAACATATTTTTGTTAAGGGGAAGGCGCTAATAACATACTTACCTAAATCTAAATCTAAATTCTATTATTTAAGTAGAGTGATCAATTTTTTTGGTGAAAAGCTTTAAGAAAATTTATATTTTCTTATTTGAAAAATATTTTTTTCAGTGTAAAAATATGTATAAGTACCAACTGTAAAAGTAACAAGATTAACGTACGTTTCATTATTGCAAAGTAGACGTAGTAGTAGAACATTATTACAAGTGGATAATTAATTTTTGCGCACCGGTCTCAGCGTGCCGTCTCTCGTCTAGCTCTTCGTAAGACGAAATTTTAATTGTGTGTACACTAATCCCATAAATTCCGTCGTAGAACTAATGGAGAATCTCGAAATGCTTCACTGGCTTACAAGTTGGACGGTACTTGCAAGTATAACATAGAATCTTAATTTTAAGCCATGGATTTTAATGCAACTAAATGAGAGAAGAGGCATGAGGCAAATGAAAGTCGACACGCTGGTGCTGTTGCGCAAGAATGAGTCTACTTACAATAATATCCAATTAACACTACGAAATTATACCAAACGTATGTTTCATTGTGACAAAGTAAACTTAGTATAGAACATTATTATAAATAGACAATTAATTTTTACGCACCAACATCAGCGTGTAGGTTCTCATTTTCCCTTTCTGCAGGTTATCCTTTGTCTTATTTAGTTGATTGAATATCAAGGAGCCTTATCATTGCAACGATACAAGAGCTCCTCGTAAGAATCTTTTGTATTACTCGATCTAGATTCCGGGTTGATGCCGCGCTTTCCATGAATTTGTTCTCGACGTTCCGTGAACATTCCAACTCGCTTCTTCAGCAGAAGAATGATCTGAGATCTGAGTTATCTTGCATTGTTTTAATATTATTTGGGGTTAGAGACAAATTGTGAATTATTCGCATCCAGAATCGTTATTTTAGACTTTAATATATCCTTGAGCTGCGGGCGTTCTACTGATCATAGATGTAAGCCGTGTGCGACAGTGCATCGAGGAACGAATCTACGGGAACTCTCGCTTGAAACACCTCGTTACTTACTGCATCGAGCCACGCGACGACATTTACATGCGTATATACGGCGCACATCCGTCTCCGTGGAGAAGTCCGTGCATCTGGCTGCGAGCCCTGAAAGGCATGCGTGATTGGTACTCAGCGTGAAACAAACCGTTTCTACCCCCGCGGAGTCGAACCACTCGCAGCGTAAATATGAGGTTTCCGATTTTAAATTGGACGAAATATTACGGCTGCGCGCGCGATGTTCCCAGTGGCACGTGCACTCTACGAGCGAGCGAGCGAGAGAGAAAAAGAGAGAGAGAGAGAGAGAGAGAGCAATATCATTTTTCGCATAAAAATGTTTAATACTTAGCGGGAGAACGCTTCGTGTTTCGAGCCGCAGATAATTTCAACGGGCGCGCGGGGTATCCTTGGAGGAACGAGGAGGAGCGACGTCTGATTTAATTCTCGGTGTGAATACTGGCAGCTGTCATTTTTACAAGTAATTACGAACGTGAAGTTTAATCCTAGCGTGCGGCTGCGGAAACGAAAGGTAAAATCTTTCTTCTCTCTCTTTTTCTCTCGGGCTCTCGCTCTCTTTTTCCCTTTTTTACGGCACGACGTTGCGCGAAGATTAAACCAGGGTAATAAGAATGTGATCTTTTAATTATCCAACTACGGTCAGCCCGGAAAAAATGTTTAAAACCGCGCTGTGAGCGCGGTACCTGTTCGCACGCGCCAGCATTCGCAACGTGTGTGTATGTGTGTGTGTGTGTGTGTGTGTGTGTGTGTGTGTGTGTGTGTGTGTACGTGCGCACGCGCGCGCGCGCGAACAAGCATGTGTATGGGGGCCGTACATCGCGGCTTAAATTTCGTATATTTCTAGAATCCGTGGGTGAGCGCCATAAAACTCCCGGGCCGAAACACGTACGGCAGAAGCAACAAAAAATACTGTGTGCTTTCGCATGATTTTTTTAGCGGTACAGACAAACAATTTCTCTATTGGCGAAAAAAAAGCCACGACCTGTCACTGCGGGATGTTTTGTACACGTTTGGCGGGGGCCGCGACGGTGGCGGGGGCGAGAAAGGCTGGGATGGATTCGCTTTGGTAAAATTGACTTTTTGCATGAAATCATCTGCCGGGCTATTAACGGGCGTTCCGCCTCCGCTACCCGCTTTTGTTAATTTCCGACTGACCGATTAATCGCCGCGTTGCGACGCTAAATTTCACGCGATGATGATGGAGTGACTTCATAAAGCGAGCGCGCGATTGTTTCGCGATGCGGCTAATTTTATATTGACGCGACACACGAGCGCGCGCGCGGAGCGTGATAACAGTGGCATTCAAAAGTGCACGATTCGATTTGGTTTTCGGGACGAGACGAGGATGAGATCGAATGAGATTGTATGTTTTACATTTCGCGCGCTGGTATTTTTTTTTTTTTTTTTTGACATCAGGAGACGTTACGATTATTTCAGGCAGGAATTCTCATGAATTTTATATATTTCGTGTGAAAATTGTCGACCTCGATTTTACGTTTAATTAAACGGAATGTAATTGAATATCAGCTACACCAGGCTGTGTCGTTATTTCATCCGATTAGTTGGCTTGGATCACGTAAATTTTCTTATTCCGCGCCGAAGTCATGAACGACAGTGCGACGGAGTTAATAAAGAAGAATCAGCCAGATATATCAGCCAGATATCAAAGTTTGCTATAGTTTTTACAGGTTTCAGGATTAGGAAAATATTTGGTTCTTCAGGGAAAAGTAAAAAATAAAGCAATAAAATGTAACTAATTTTCGGTATGTCATTTCTCGCTTCTGACGTCATCAAAGCAATATGACCGCTCTAGAAATAGCAGAGCCTTAAAAACTGATCTGAAACTGTCACTGTTTAGTTCAACTGTCCAGTTTTTGACGAGGTGAGCGTCGATCAAACCAGTCAATTTTTAGCTAAGAAAACTGGCTAAAAATTAGCTAGTTACCAAAAATTCCTGGACAATTACTAGTCAGAAACTGGATAAATTTCTATTCGGGAATTTTGAATTTTGATTAGAAATATAATGTTTCAAACACACACATGTGATTTTAAGTGAAGGAACTAAAAGTTTTCTCCATATTTTTCTTGGTTTTCATTTTTACATTCTCATTTTTATTTTAGAATTAAATTTCAGAATTAAATAAAACATGTTGACTTTCTAACTAATTTAATTATTCGGTAAAAAACACTTAAAGTATTTTAAAAATACTTTATTATTCTTTTTTATTTTTTACTCTATTGAGTACTCTATTGAATAGTTGGTATAAAAATGGGCTTCTCTATTTGATACCATAAAAGTATATTGACATTATCAATTTAAAAAAGTGCGAGTTTCCATTGTATTTCTGTTTCGATTCTAGTCAGAGAATCTATATTTAGAGTATAAATACACTGAACAATTATTTCCGTATTTGGAACTAAAATAGCTTATGTGATTTTTGGTTAGCATCATGTTTTTACTTGTTTTCTTATTTGTGTAAAGTATAATATATAAGTGAGAAAGCAAAAAATACATAGAGCGACAATTAAATTTCTTGGTTGCAATTACCAAACATTTGATTCATTTCATTTTAATAAAATTTTGATCCGGTATATCAAATTTTCATTTTGACAATAAAATTTTCTTTTCAGTGTTATTCCCAGTTGGTATTCCCAATTGGTATCGTTGTGGGATAATCAATTTTAGGACAAATTTAGACGTTCTCATCGTAATTTATGATGCAACTAGGAAAATCATAGAAAATTTCTACGCGGGATGTAATTTGTGTATTACAGATTTTGGAGTTTCTATTGTATTCAATAGAAGAAAAAATAAAAAAGAATAATAAAATATTTTCAAAATAAGTGTTTTACTAAATCTTATTTTACTGCTTATAATCAATGAGAAACAAGACAAAGGACTAGTAAAGAGGGAATGTTTTTACTAAAAACCAGGAAATATTCACTGATTATTGGAGAAATAATTCTTTTTACCGACTCAATCAGATATATTTTTATTGATTCGCTTTGGGAGAATACTGTATTTTTTTATTTGATTTCTATGTACTCGCGCGCTTGTGTAAGATTCTCTCAACGCTCATCCAATACACGAAAAGGATAGTTAATCGATGTCTCGGGAGCATTCGCGAAGAGTATATGTCCCGGAGGAATGGTGCGGAAACTTCATAAATGGTTTTGAAAGTTGTGAAGCCGTTTAATCATCGCTGCGAAAGACATAACCGCGCATGTCAGCGGGCTAGCATATTTGCCCGTCGTGCCACACTTCTCGCGACGTTTCGACTAGAACCAGAGCCGCTTACCCGGGCGAACCTTCCTGTCATTAGGAAGTCCCTTGTAAGCGCAACTAGTTACATATTGTTCGAGACACGTGCGCGCGAAAGCACGTAGAGCGCATTGAGACGTTCGCCAATGATCTTGGCCGACGGCGAGACTACGACTTTTCTTTATTCCAGATGGCAAACCTTCCAGCTTTCCGAAGTTCGTCGTAAGCTCGCTCGCCCACTCACCCACCCATCTACCCATCCCGCCTTCGGGCACTTGGCAAATATTCGTTATCGGACGCTCGCTGCTGCGAGCAACTTCGAAAAGTACCGTGGAACGAAGAAAAAAAGGAGCGCTTTTATTAATTTACTATCGGGAAATTATTATCCGCTTCATAAACAGTGTATCCTGGAAGTATTACATCGGGAAGTTCGGGATTCTTTTAATCAGAACACAAGGTAGTTACTGAAAGAGAAACATTCAAAAATATACAATCTCATCCTTATCGGAATTCTCTTATACGTGACCTCAAAAAATTCCTCTAAAATTCTAAAGAAAATACTTTAACATCCAAAAAGAGGACTTTAGTTGCAAAGTGCTATTTTCTGCAATTCCATATTCTAAGCAAACACTTTTACCGAAAAAATATTCCTCTTTTGAAGTAGACTACACAGAAATGTAATATATAAACTAATTCAAGCAAATGTTATTGGTTTCAAGTATTTCATAAGTTTATGTGTCTGCAAATCTGTTTTAAGTTCATTATAAGCATTAAATTCATTCGAAATACGTCTTGAGTCTTAATAAGTTTAAAATTTTTCAGTGAAGAATTCTAAATTCAAACAGAAATTCATTTTAATCACAAACTGTTTTTTTTTTTTTTTTCGATAAAGTTTTATATTCTTGTGAAGAGAATAAATTTTTCTTTTTGAATACATAATAATGAGCTTTTCTTAATTTTGAGTGTATTTTAAAACTATTATCAAGAAAATATTCTTTGTGCTGAAGATAACCATTAATCTATTTTAGAAAAGGAAAGTAAACTAAAAAACAGTAATTATTCTTCTTAGCAGTAGAGTGATTTTTTCTGTATATATATATGTATATACTAATTCGAAAATTTGCTAGATATTATCCTAACTTTTCTTTCTTTTAAATCAAAAGAAGTGCATTTCCTTGAAGCATAATGTCCTCTTACTAGAATAAATTTTGTTAAGAACAAAACATTTATATCGTAAACAGCAAAATTTCTTTAACTTTAAGAATATTATGTTTAGAATATTATTCTTAGAATATTTTGATTTTAGAAGAATCCTCTTGAGGCAATGTGTAAGAGGATTTCGTCAAGGATGAGATTATATTTTCTTGAATATGGCGTATTCACTTTCTCAAGCTCGATCTTTTACATCGACTCGTCATTTTTTCGCGTTTGAATCGCGCCTCATGTCCGTCGCGGTTGGTCTCTCCCTTTAACGATGTTTAGACTCTACTCTATCTCGATCTCATCCGTATCAATTTACATCCGAATGACAGCCACGTATACGTGGCCAGCAAGAATGAACCACGACTGAACCACGTGTTGCGAGCACATATCTGCAAGTGCGAATTCACATCCCTCTAAACTCTCCCTTTAGTTCTTTGTTTAAAGCTCGTGTAATTGCGCGCGTTACGTTCTCATGCGCGATCCCGGCTGGCGTCTCTAATCACACACTCAAAGTTCCGCAGTGACGAAGCAATAGTCGCACGGTGTAATCGTCGTGCGTTTTAGCGCGTCCAGGATTACAGCTACAGTCGAGCGCGCGTTACATGCGCTCGCGAATAGCTCGTTCTTCTCGTGAAACTTCTGAACTGAAGATTTTTCGCGCCTGCTTTCAGCTGTGCTTCTCAGAGGATTATTTGGTAAAAAAGTATTTTCATGTGCGCGGGACAAGGAGTTGTAATATGTAGGAAACGTCAAACGCGCGAAGCACACTCCACGGGACAGCGGAATTTCGTGAAAGCCATCGCGGGCTCCCAGCCGTGCGGAGCTGTCACAGCTACAGATGCAAATGGGTTAATTGAGCTTTCTTTGCTCTCTTGAAAACTCAAAGGGATGCAAGTGCACTTCTACCTTGCGTCCGCCCTCGTCTCTTCGTCACGGCGCTCCTATTATGGCGGAAATTCACGGATGTCGCAACGCGCCGCATCCTCCACGCCTATGGGATCTCGCCGCGCGCTCGCGCGAGCACGTTTATACGTCTGTATAGTCCATGAACCGGCAAGGAAATATAGTAGAAGAAATTCATATATTTACGCAGTTACATACACACGCAAGCGGAGAGAGAATGAGATTGAAATCAGTTTATTATTTCGGCACAAGCGGTATAAATCAGAATAAGAGCACGCGCGTGTAAACGAAAGTTAAATGACAGAAACGATGCGGTTGCACAGAATCAACGAGGCAGTCAATGTGCAAAAAGCTGGATGCGGTTACGGTGGCAATACAAATATAAAAAAGGTCGAAAGCGATGTGGGAATAACCTGGCATCCGAACGTAGTGTCGATGTTCGCGCAGTTGAAAGAGCGGCTCGAGCGAAGGGGCGAACTGTATCGGAAGAGTCAGCTTGTCCGTGTTAACACGGAAAACCTGACTCTTCAAACGCGTGTCGAATTATTCGATTTTCGGATTGGCGCAGATTGGCAGAGACGTACGCTCTCTCGCAATAGAGATTTTCGCCGTGGGAACATCGCGAGCAGGAAGAGAATGGACAAGAAAGCACGAGGAAGTGCAAGAGAGAGGTGGAGAAGAGAAAGAGTAGTAGGAGGAAGAGGAGGAGGAGGAGGCAGGCGCGAGACCGATCATAGTACAGGAATTCGCACGCCAAGAGCATTACCAGGAGAAGATGTTCAGAGATTGTGCCCTCGAGCGCGACGTATTCGGGTCACTGGTACGTTCTCTCTTCGTGCCCCCTCCTCCTCTTCATCTCTCCGCCCCGAAGGTTGCCTTGTTTCATCCTTGCTACCACCCTGTCGTCCGATCGCCTTCCGTGAACCTTCCACCTTCCACGTCGTCGTCGTCGTGTACTCGTTCTTGCTCTCCACCCTTTTAGTTTCAATCGAAACGTCATGTCAGTCGCACCAGCGGGGCGAAGAAAATCGGCACGTGCATACTCGAGGATATCGAGTATGTTCCTGTAATCAGGGCTGCCTTCAGCCGTACAGAAAGGAGTCCTCGCAGGTGCGAGTGACGGCCACGGGGAAGCATAAAATGCTGGCATTTATCGGTTTACTTCAGGGCTCGCTATTTGCCGCGCACGGCTCCCTCGAGATCGGTTATGGAGAGATCCAAGCGACCCAAGCACTCACGTGGCTTACGATATTGCTTGAAAAAAGAGAAAATTATCTGAACAAGAAGATTTCTTTTTCTTTCCTTTTACTGACGTTGTTAACTTTAAAGCAACGTTGGGCATTAATCGATCAAAACTTTATCTGGCTGGAATTATCGGCTAATTAATAATGAAAGTTGTAATAAATCATCACACGTAAAGTTACGAATAATTTCATGAATTGTCGAAATTGATTATTAGTCAATCACACCAAATATGAAATAATTAAAGTCAATTATTGGCATTAAAGTTTTGATAATTAATTTGATAATAATTGATTGATAATTAATTTCACCAATCGATGAGCTGATTTGTGTGATTTGATGACTGATTAATCTCGACTATTGATTTGCCGATTATTTTAGTCGAAGAAGTCTTTAATCGATTAATGCTCAATGTGCAGTCAAGACTATGATACGACAAATATCCGATATCGAACTCCCGTCATACGCCGTAAGAAGTATCTCGTTATCGTGCGCGATATAACACACATATTCACACAATTAGTATGAAGACAAATGATATGTTTAAACGTAATTATAAGAGTCTAGAGTATATTATACAGGGTGTCCCGCCATTACCGCAATATCTTTTAAGGGCGGATTCCTGAGTTAATTTGAATAAAAAAATCCTAATGCAAAAATGGCAAGGCTATAATACTTTTCAAATTATAAACGATTAAAGTTGACCAATTATACTGGCTAAAGTACGCGCGCTCAGATACGGAACCAACACACAATGGTACAGATGCATGCACATGTCGTCCATTTTCTAAATATTGATACGGAAGTTCTATACATACAACAATGTGTGTAATAATAATCTGCTTTTTCTATCATTTAAGTAAACATGTCACACATAATAACAGTTTCGTCAAAATGTTATGAATAAAATATTACACAATACATTTATGAGAATCAATAAGCTCTCCCACACATTTGACGTTTCTTTCAGAGATTTACAACTATTTTCATATCTTATGCAAATTTTGTGCATGCACTTGTGTGCATGCACTTGTACTATTGTGTGTTGTACCGTACCTGAGCGCGCGTACTTTAGCCAATATAATTGATCAACTTTAATTGTTTATAATTTGAAAAGTATTATAGCCTCGACATTTTTGCATTAAGATTTTTTGCTTTAGGATTTTTTTCTTCAAATTACCTCAGGAATCCGTCCTTAAGAGATAATGCGGTAGTGGCGGAAAACCCTGTATAATTATGTATATATAATTATCCAGAGTTGGGCGTTGAGTTCCGAGCTGCGGCGGAAAAATATCACATTGCGTGAGAAAGGAATAATCTTCGCGGCAGAGTAAAAATAGTCTGCAGTAATGAGCGAAAGTGAAGCCGGTGAGTGAAAGTAATCCAGTTGGCTGCGGAGTCTCTCCCAGCTTATCGATCACGGTTTCCCGAACATTAAGGAGTTCTGAAATCTTCCTCCTTGCGCTCTTTCTCTCTTAAATCTGTACAAGCTCACCTCACGTGTGGGGCTAGATTCCCGTCGGTCTCCCGGGCGGAAACTCCGGCGCGAGTTGGCCGCGCGTTCGTCCCGGACAAAGTCGATGACACGTCGTCGCACAATAGTGCGAGGTTTCGCGCTTCGTATCGCAACGGGATTAAACTCCCGCGGGCGAACGAATCCTGGCGCGCCCGGCACGATCTTACACTGCGGGATCGCTCATTGCAGAACTTCCCCGTCAGCAAATGTGGAGCGCGCTCGCTAATTTCTCCCGGAAACAATCCATCGGCGACGTAACTTCTTCCGCCCGTCCGGCCGCGCTCCGCTCACGTCACGCTCATTATCGCGACGTGGTTAGACGTTTTGGGAGCGCGGCATCGACTCTCCTGCGTCCTCGACGTATCGACGTTCCTCTTAATGTCTCCAAAACGAGCAACATCAGACACTAAAAGGGGGAGAGGCGACGCTCTTCCCTCTTTTTATTTTTTTTTATTCCATCTTTCTGATGCCGTCATCCTCACGTCGGTCGAATTGTTTCAGCGGCTTGCTGCGGCTTTGTTCTGCCTGTCGGCTCTCTCGCGAAGTGGCGACCTCGATATCTTAAATAAAGGTTCATTATCGAGAAAACCGCCGGCTCGTCGCCGTCGTTGCCGCGGTCGCGTTGACGGGCTGTTTGATATCGGTCGATGGATCGACTTGGACGTTTCCGCGCTCGAGGACGCCTCTGCAAGATTGGGATCTTATCGAAATGGCAAGTTCCGGCGACGATGTGCCGCATGAGGAGGGGATCAGCAATTTAGACGTTGGAGAACGACGCACCGCATCCGCTTAAGTTCTCCACGCCGATGATTTTCGCTCGCAGGGCCGTAACTAACTAAACGTGTGTCGGGCGATCGTACGTCTCTAGTCGATTGCGCCATTGCGAGGTAAAAGTCCTTGTGAGTCTTTTCTTATGCATTTGGGACTTATACGAGGACTCATGTAATGACGCTGTCGAGTCGATATCAGGATACCGTCATCGGCACTAAACGTCTATGCGACCGATCTTATTCGCGGGAAAAACGGAAAAAAACTGTTCCGATAAAAAATGCATTCCATCGTCCTGCTCAGCTTAATGTTAAATAGTTGCCTGTCTGTATAAGGTCTGTATGTCGGATCCCAATTATTAACAATCCCAATTACTTATCCTTATAAAGTCTATGCTATGTCATGACTTCTCAGAACTTAGTAACATCATTTTATATCCTGAAAGAAAGAACCTAAAAAATAAAAATATCTTTTTATGAATAACAGATCTAAATTCTTTTACTTAAATGATATAAATTTAAATTACTCATTATTTAGTATTACTTAGTATTATTTAAATAGTAAATCACTTTCTTGGCAAACTTTTAAAGTTTGAAAAAAATTTAAGAAAATATTAAATTTAAGAAAATATTTATCTTTGCATTTGAAAAATATTTTATATTTATGTAAGTTAATATGTGTTATTAATATCCACCGAAAATAAAAGATTTTTTCTTTATTAGATTTTTTTGCTTTCGGAGTGTATAATCGCGAACAGAAAAGTTGTCCATCTTTTTTATTTAAGAACGTATCTTGTTCCGTTCAATGAGAGAATTTTTCTATTGGAAAACAAATCTTTCCATTAGACAAGACATGATACGTTCCTGCACTGAAAGAAAAAAGTTTTGCTAATTTAACAAAATTAGTAATTGCATTTTGTTTGTACAAAATTAGTAACTGCAACAGATTGTTTGTACATAATAGATAATGATCATTAAATCAGAGATAAATTTCTAGTCAGAGCATACTCTTCTTTCTTTCTCATTAAATACGTCCATGAAGATGTACGTAATTTCGGAAATGAGATCAAAGAGTTGGGGATTGAAATTGATGGAATCTCGACGCGATGGACGCGAATGTTCCTTCTCCTCGTGGCAACGGGGACGCAGGAGATTCTTTCGAGTATCTGCAGCGTCGAAAATTAAATTCGAAATTGTATCGACTCGGAAGAGAATCCGGAAGAAACGTTGTGCCGGAGAATTTACAGGGGACGGTTCTAAGCGCGCGCTTTCTCTCTCTCTCTCTCTCTCTCTCTCTCTCTCTCTCTCAATGCTTTCATTTTCTCTTGTCTCTTTCGCTCTCTTCCCTTTTCCCTCTCATTCTCGTTCTGATAATGGCTTAACGTTCTGAGGCTGCGAAGCGGTGGGGTCGAAGTGCTCGTTCTATTTATTCGGACGCCGTGTTTGCGCGCGACAATTCTAACAGGGTAACGTTTACCCTGCAAAAGGTGCATCGCGGCCACGCGCGCGCGTCGCTAATGTTCCGGCCGCTGTTCTCAGCGACGAGAACCCGCTTGGAAACATCCCCGACGTATCGCAATATCCTTTGCCAATGTCCTTTCGGAAATGGCAACGACAACGGCGCCGCGCATCGCCGTATTCATTTGATATCTGCTGTCCTCGAGGGATATCAGACGCGCGCGCCCTTCGCATCTGTCTCGCGCATGCCACAAGTTCGCGTCGCTGTACGAAACTTCCGACAGGAGTTGAAGGAGTTATTCCTAAAACACGACGTGTCCCCTTTGAATCGCGCTTGAGAGATTGAAAAGTGAGCGCGCACGTGGCTGCCATCGATCGTGCGCGTTAATTGTCTCGCTCGAGATTTTATTTGCTTAGAACATCCGTGATAAAGCGACTCGTTCCTTAATAAAAATGCATATTTATGTAACATGCAGCAGCGCCCAGTTTATACAATCGTGTTTGCAAAGTAAAGTGCGTTTGAAGTGTATGCTCGTAAAATAATTATATGACGGGAATTTTTTCCTCGCGAAATTGTTAATAAAAAAAAATTTTGCGGCATCAACGTATACCACAATACGGTCCCGGGTAGCTTTTCATACGAGAGTTAGAAGATACAATCATTGACAGGGAACGAAACATGGCGTTGTTAAAAAATGCAACTGAGGGAGAAAGCCTGGAAAAAAATATTTGATATAGTCATAAAATATCAATTAATATACGCTTCAACTAACTATGAAAGTTTTAATAGTCAAACGAATATTACATACAAATGTAGCCCAAGGGAAACTTTATGAGACCGGAACGTAACGCGCTATTCTCTTCTCGTGTATGTATTATTTCTTTTTTTTTCGTGACAAGTAAAAAATATTGGCGAAATGGAGGGAAGCGTTGTTGAACGTTGGAGAACGTGGAACTCGACAGAGGAACGCGGTTGGGAACTACCAATTTAATATACGCTTACTTGGACAGAAGAGAATTAGTCTCCCGGCGCATAATTACTGTTGTTAATTGTTGTTTCCGCGTCAACAATTGCCCGCTTTTACAAATCCCGACGCTGCTGTATTTATTTACAGACGGAAATCGCGAGATACATCACGAGACGCATCTCTCCCCCTTTACTATCCTTTCATTTCCTCCCTGCCCTTCTTTCCGCTTCTCTCCTCTGTTGTAAACCTGTAATATTTTTCATCGCCCATGAAAGTTACATTACACGGCAGATATACATTCCCACGAACGCTGCGTAATATCCTCGCGAGGAATCGGACGAAGTTCTTAAATGATAAACTCAAAAAAATGAAGGAGAGCAAGAGAGAGAGAGAGAGAGAGAGAGAGAGAGAGAGAGAGAGAGAGAGAGAGAGAGAGAGAAAAGAGCGAGCGCGACGGTACGCGAACTTTATGGAACTTCTTTACGCAACAGTTATATCGAAGTTTCGTGCGACATCGCGCCGCTTTAAATGCAAGGATCCTCCGAAGCACTTTTAATATCAGGTATCGAGGCCTTACAACGTGCATATTACAACAGAAGGCAGCCGACAGCTAGCTTTATGCGCGCATAGAGTGGCCCGTGTTGAAACTTTCATGAAATTCGATCAGCGCTCGCAAAGTATGTAAATGAACGCAGACACCTCGATATTGTAAATATGCAGGCGCCGCGCGAGAGCTTACAAAATAGATCAGGGAGGGGCTCGTGTCACATCTTAATTCAGACTTCAATATCCATCTCTAAACAGCATAAAAGAGCGCTCCAGAACTGTCGCCGCGCGACTTTTTTTTTGTTCTGTTTCCTCCATGCGGTTCAGCGGAGAGTCGAGTTTGTAAAAGGCTATGCGCATCAATCGTCATTATAAATAGCTTCTGCGCGTTTCTGCGGGGACGGGGAAGAATGTTCAGGTTAAAAGATGGTTAGTGTTGGCGCAGGGACAGACCGGAGGGAGAGTCCTCGTTGTCATACGAGCGAATTTCCGGAGGGCTCGGGTGAAATTTAAATTTCAAGCGCGCGTTGGTATTCTTCGTTATTAAAAATTAAGTGGTTGCGCAGGGAACGATTCATTCTTCCGTCTGACACGAGAATGAAACGGCTTGGGTCACGCGCCAGATAAAAGCGCATCGGTACGCGGCCTGTCAAGAGATTATGTGGTAAAAAATAAGGACCGACTTGCGCGCGCATAGCGGAACGTAAATTTATGAAAAAGATATATTCGTCTATATTCCGAGTCGAAATTTTGGCCTTATATTAAACCTTGAATTCTACAACGCAGTAGGAGCTAAGTTAGCAAAATGGGTTTAATTCTAATGATATCATTTACTTCTACTTTGACTCTGATGATATCCAAAGTTTCTCTTTTCTCTTTCTTTAGTATCAAAATAGATATTGAATGGAATAGTGAGGCTGAAAATAGGATAAAAATTTCGGCTCGGATAATTTAAATAGAATCAGGAGAAGTCGATGTATAGGTTTCAGAGTATCAAAATAGGCGTTGAATGGAATAGCAAGGCTGAAAGTAGGATCAAAATTTCGATTCGGGTGTGTTATGACGTTATGATATCGTTTTGAAAAATTTCTCATTGTCCCTCCTGTGGGGTTTGTTCATGCAAATTTCAACGGACATTAATGTAGCTGGTAAACATCGGTGCGCGACGCAGTAATGGGTCACTAAAAATATGACTGCAGACACGCACACCGAAATTGGTTTGCTCTTCATTCGTCGCGCGCGCGTGCCCGCTCTTCTGCGCCGCCTCCCTCGTTGGAGCAGTTTATTGCATTCGCCTGTTTACGTTCTGATTTAAAGTCGCGTACCTTTCGCCGCAAATGAATTCCGCGTCGCGCACGTAGACATTCGAACGTTTAATTGGACTATAGAACTTTCGTGCGCGAAAATTTATCTTACATTTGTTTGGCAATTACGCCGATTGCATTCCATCGACGGCACGACGACCACGACGACGACGACGACGACGAAAATGATTCTTGTTACATTTGTCCACGAAAGGAAGATAGGATGATAGAGAAAAAAGGAGAAAGAGAGACACACACGTATAAAATATAATTAATTCCGTCGACGATGTTCTGTCATTATTTATTGCTAAAAGAGCAGAGATACCGATATAATGCAAACGAATTTAACCATAATGAATGGCTACAAACGGCTTTCCTCTCTACAAAATATTTAATATTATTTTCGTCATTAATTAACCATATTCTGTAATGTAGCCCGATTACGTTTATAGCGATATATGTGTGTGTATGTGTGTGTGTGCGTGCGTGCGTGCGTGCGTGCGTGCGTGCGTGTGTGTAAATGTTGTTTTCGATGAAACTTCTCCTCCCCCTCTGTCCTTTCCCGCCCGGGGTCGCGTATCCGAGAATTCGATCGAGATGATCGGATTAATCGTTGTGTAGTCGATCGCAGGTTCGACAAATGTGTACAAAATATTCAAAATAGTTTGTCTGAATTCGGCTCTCTGAGGTATAATTAGTGTATTCTTCATTGGCGATTCGATTATAGCAACTGCGATCAGTAGAGAATCGCTCGCTAAAAGAGTCAGTTAATGGTAGAGAGGTCATTCCTATTATCGATGCAATTTGCAAATGCGGACAGTGTTATTGCGCGCAAATCGCATGGAGGCCATTAATTCCGTCGCCACCAAATGTAGAAAGTTGAATTTAGCGTGGTGTACAATGAAATTTGTGCGCTATAGATTTTGCAACAAAATCTCACTTTCTCTGCTGGAAATCGGTGTTATTTAAGATGGATAAGTGGACGTGATTTTCACTGAAAATCACTGAATATTCATTAATTATCGGTGAAAAATTCCTTTTCTGATTTCATTAGAAACGTCTTTACTGATTCGTTTCAAAAGAAGTTTCAAAATCACGACTCGTCCGAGGGTACATGCGTGACAGTAGATTGAATCCTGCATATGCAATATTCATCATGATCTCCACACTGTCCCAAAATGTCCACGCCGTCCCGAAATATCCATCAAAATTGCCAGTCTTTACTCCGAAAAGTATACACTGGCTACGAACTCGGCTAATGCACTGATAGTGAATGCACGCGATTATATTCACTTGGCCATCGTACATTCTCTTTTGAATACGTACTATAGGCCGACATTAAGCTGGTTATCAACGATTAGTTCCATGCATCTAGTGGAAGCGTGCGGCTTTAGTCACAGCTTGGTAGCTCAAAGCATTAAGCGCGCGCACAGTAGATTTTCTTCAGCGCCTTGATCAGACGACTGTCGCGGATCAGCAGAGTGTCCCGCTTAAAATGACGTATGGCGGTGGAAATTGGTATGTTGTCGACCCATGAGATAATCCACGCGAAGTAAGACGTCGCGAAATCGTCTGACCCCTCGTTTCTAATGTGGGCCGGTCGATCCTGCGTATACAGTTAGTCTCAAATCGATCTGCACACGTTTTACTGAGTGAAGTTGCAACACTTCAAGTCATCATCGAGCGTGTGATTGCTGACGTATGTGCGCAGTGATCAGTCTTAAGGGGATGCCGGATATGCAAAAAAACATTGACTTTTTTCTGTAAAATTTACGTCTAGTTGCTTGCACGGAATTACAAGCGCTTTTACACAACAAAAAGTACACGCAAAAATAAATTGGAGCATTGCTCAATATGTAACAAAAACAAAAAAAAATTATAAAAATTTAAATTTTGAGCTGTCAGTTAGTGCAATATTTGCTTAATACGAACATTCTGCAGGTTGTACATACTGAAACTGTGAATGCTCCAATCAGAAAAAATTCAAAGATCACTACTACACTTTCAAAATTTAGCTTTGATGCTAAAAAAGATACGAAAAGTTTGCAGAAAAGT
>NW_022639685.1:458343-458919 GCF_010583005.1 Odontomachus brunneus
TCAGGTTCAGGTTCAGGTTCAGGTATTCAGGTTTTGTTTTATAACCTTACTGCCAATATATTTCTTATAAACGCTTAGTGAAGTGTTGTGTGTTTTAAAAATCTTTATCAACTATAATAAACAAGATATAACTAAAGAAGATATAATAAAACACAAAAAAATATTAGACGATATGATTGCTCCTCTTACATTGGTGAAAGAAAATGTTTTGCCTCCATATAGTAAATTAAATGATGAATCATTGGATCTACTTTTACGAGTTATAAGAGAAACTTCTTGTTTTGAAACGCAAAATGTATTATATTTAGAATACCTTCACTGTGTCATAGCCAGTTGTAGCAATAAAAATTTACAAATAATAGGAGGAAATTGCACTGATCACTGGTGATGTATTTTCTTCAATGGTAGCAAACTTCACGTATACGATAGTTTACCCGGAGGTAAACACACCGGAGGTACATATCACAAACTAGCAAGTAAAAAAAAAACGATATATTCACTTACGTTATCCAAAATTAAGTGAAAATGATATAATTTTTGAAAAAGTACAAGAACAGCCTGATTATACATACTGTG
>NW_022639685.1:459482-460224 GCF_010583005.1 Odontomachus brunneus
ACCATACTTTTATCGCACTTTTCACAACGTCCGAGTATTCAGAGTGTGTATATATAGTTTCCTCAAAGCCCACTGAGGGAACTGTTCATCGGAACGACGATAATAACTGAACAAAGACGAAGAAATCATAAAGAAATCGTCGTAACGACACATACGAGTTGCTTTCCTACGCGTAATAGTAATAATTAAATAATAACTGAATAAATTAAATAATAACCGAATAAAGAAGTAGTAATACTCGAATATTTCAAATGGTAGTGATAATAATATCTGTTCGACAATCGTGTGATAATATCAACGAGTGGATAATAACGAAATAATGATCGAATAATCGGTAATAACAATACCTAGCCGACGGCTCTAACAAAAACTCTAGGCTCCACAAAGGAGCCTAGAGGTAAACAGACTTATAACGGCCCGCTCGTGCCGCTGACTGAACGGCGCTTGGGAGGAGAGGGGAGGGGGACGCGCGGCCGGTTCACGTAACACGCGTACGCGAGCACGTGTTCGAGCGTTACGCCACAACACTCACAACCGTCGAGACGAGCACATTGAGAACTGCCGCGTTTTTTTTAGATTATTTCGTGCCGTTTTTTAATACCGCGTTTTGACTTCGCGACAATCGAGGCGATAATTAAAACAAATTAAGACGCATACTCCTCACGCGAGCAGGTGCTGCTTTATCGCGACAGGTAATTACCGCGTTTCATTTTCTTTTTTACTTGTTAGAGAAAATCGCGAT
>NW_022639685.1:464484-465044 GCF_010583005.1 Odontomachus brunneus
AAAATATTTTTCCTACATCCCAAAATCACCCCCATAACGTTAGATCCGTCACAGTAGCACATACGGATTCTCGCGCATGCACAGTGGTACTTATTCTGCGTATAGGTGGAAAGTAGGCTATGTTATGGTAGGTTATAAGTTATTTCACGTTAGCGTAGAGAGCACCATTTCGGATAGTTTTTTAAGGTTTTGTAAAGAAACATTGGCCTTTGAAAAGGTCTATTTCCGAAAATTAAGTCAGATATGCTTATTTCGTTTTGTATCATTTCCGGGATGACAACGGGTGTTTGTGTGACTCTGTAGCACACTCAGTACGTTGAAAATATTTTTCCAACATCCCAGAATCACCCCCATAACGTTAGATTTGTCATAGTAGCAGATACGGATTCTCGCGCTTGCACAGTGGTACTTATTCTGCGCCTAAGCCGAAAGTAGGCTATGTTATGGTAGGTTATAACTTATTTCGCGATAGCGTAGAGAACACCATTTCGGATAGTTTTTTAGGGTTTTGTAAAGAAACATTCGCTTTTGAAAAGGTCTATTTTCGAAAATTACGTCAG
>NW_022639686.1:0-165 GCF_010583005.1 Odontomachus brunneus
TCTATGGTTGTATGTTTGTCGCTGCTTAAGACTGCTCCCATGTATTTTTCCTCAGTGGACCAAAATGAGTGCGAAAAGTTTCCTGCCCCTCGGACGTTTGCAGCTCACGTCTAATCGATGTTACGAGTGAATCACCAGTGGTCTCGAAAACATCTTCACTATTGG
>NW_022639686.1:4620-4868 GCF_010583005.1 Odontomachus brunneus
GTGGTCATTGATTGCTCGCGACAAAACGAATCCATCAAGAGCGCCACTGTCGATGTGAGAATTGAATTCGACTGCAAGGAGAATATACCGATGGATACCACAGCTTACTGCCTTATTCTGCACGACCGCATTGTGGAATACAGTCCTCTGACCAACATTTGCGCAAAATAACATAAAAAATGAACGTGTCTACATTTGTGGACCTGCAAGGATTTACGGTTGGAATAAGATTTCACGTAAAAGAGATA
>NW_022639686.1:4878-5396 GCF_010583005.1 Odontomachus brunneus
ACCGTTTTTTACCGTTCTTTACCGTTTCTTTACCGTTCTTTACCATTTCTTTACCGTTCTTTACCGTTTCTAAACCGTCTTTACCATTCTTTACCGTTTCATTACCGTTTCTAAACCGTTTTTTACCGTTTTTACCGTTTTTACCGTTTTTTACCGTTCTTTACCGTTTCTTTACCGTTCTTTACCGTTTCATTACCGTTTTTTTACCATTCTTTAATGTTTCTTTACCGTTCTATATTACCGTTTTTACCGCTTTATTATATAATATATTGTCCTTGATGCATAACATGCATACGTTTGCAAAATCTTGTTGCACAGCACAGCGCAGTGTATGAGCTCATTAGTAATAATAATAATAATAATTGTCACATATAGCGTTTTTGTTACATATTGTTATCTCAGCTTCTCCTTCTGCGTCATAGATGAAGAATAGGAGGGGGAAACTGCAATGTTGCGTATTTTGCATCATTGTAAGAACAAAGGTATGCGATAGTGGGGGATTGTCTATATTAGAAAAA
>NW_022639686.1:6629-10409 GCF_010583005.1 Odontomachus brunneus
CCCCCCTCGGAGGACCTGAGTTAGAAACCGCCTATAATACCTACTGATATTTCTATCAGGGTTGTAGAATTATATACAATTTAAAACAAACTCTGCAAACAAATCTTTCTTGTTTTGTCATCAATATACCCTAATGGCATAATTTATTGTGGACTTGCACCTGCACGGGTCATGTAAAAACAATACTTGCAAATAGATTAAAACAGTGTGACTTTTTACTTTAGGATAATATTTCAAAAATATAATATATATTTTAATGGTTATATAAGTTTAATTAAGAATAAATAAAATTTTATTAGAAAACAACTCTTGATGATTTTATAATTGATGATTTTATAATACAATTTTACAAAATTATTATCTCGTGTATTTGTCACGGTACTGTTCTGCCTAACCCACTGCTTGCAGTCGTGAGACAGCATTAAAGGGACGTCTACATTGGAAGTAAGCAGTAAGAAGTAGGAAGTAAGAATAAGAAATTGACCAATCATAGTTGATTATTCTTCTCACATTCGACTGTGGTTGGTCAATTCCTTACTCTTACTTCCTACTTCTTGCTATTTACTTCCAATGTAGACGTCCCTTTAGGTAGCTTTGGGTTGTCATAAATCACTTAATAGTAGTAGATGGTGATGTCTGTAACTTATTTCTGCCCTAGGAAAATGACTCGGAGAGGTATTATCGGAAATACTCCATATTAGTAAATTCTAACCTCGCATAGTTTATTCTTCTTAGCTACACCGGTGCAGTAGTGTAGCTGAAAAGAGTAAACTATAAGTTAAAGTGAAATAGCGTATATGTCTTTCTCCCTCGTAAGATTTAGCATAAACATGGTGGATATCATGTCCAATCTCTTTTATAGTGGGTGCTCTCTAGTTGCGTACACTGTGTTACACAAAACCAGCTTATTGATTGCATATTATCTTACAAGATATTTTAGATAATATGTGACGAATAAATTGGTTTTGTGGACGTGTGTGTCAAGATGTGTTAAGCAATTGGAAAGAACTCACTGTCTCTAGAATGCAACTTGTGTCGCCGTGTGCATGAAAGTCTCTAGGGATATTGCAATTGAAAAGCACCCATTGTAGAACGGGCCTAAGGAGCGCCGCACACGAATTGACATAACAGTAATGTAAGACGTAGCGTAAAAATGGACCAATTACAATCGAGTATTCACAAAAATGGCGACTTTACGGTTTGACGATTCTCAACATGATTGGTCAAATTTTACGGTACGTATTATGTTACTATTATGTCAATTTGTGTTTGAAGGCCCTTAAGGGCTATCTACAATAGAGCATCGTACGTCGTAGCAGTAAGAAATTGACCAATCACAATCGATTATTCTTGTAAAACTCTAGTATGATTGGTCAATTTCTTACTGCTACGACGTACGATTTTCCATTGTAGATGACCCCTAAGGGATGCCGCACACGAATTGACATAACAGTAACATAAGACGTACTATAAGATTTGACCAATCACTTTCAGATCGTCGAATTGTACGTTTGCCATTTTTGTGAATACTCGATTGTAATTGGTCCATTTTTACGATACGTCTTACGTTAGGGCTGGCGCACGAGCATTGCTGTAGTTCCTTACGCCACCTTACGTGACACGTAAGCTGAACGTACGGCAACGCATGAAAACTTTACATTACGTTACGAAAGAATATATATATTTTTTCATTTTAATGTAAGGTTATCACGTAAAGCTAGCGATACACACTTTTCGTAATAGTAACTATAAGACGTACCGTAAGAATTGACCAATTACGATCGAGTATTCATAACAATGGCGATTTTATGATTTTATGATTCATAACATGGTTAATTCTTACGTTACGTCTTATTGTTATGCGTCTTCTACAATAGCAGTAGGAGTAGTAGTAAGAAATAAGCAGTAAGTAGACCAATCACAGTCGATTATTTTTGAAACGTGGGATTGGAATTGGTCAATTTGCTTACTGCTTATTTCTTACTACTACACCTACTGCCATTGTAGAAGACGCTTTAAGGGACGTCTACATTGGAAGTAAATAGCAAGAAGTAGGAAATAAGAGTAAGAAATTGACCAACCACAGTCGAATGTGAGAAGAATAATCAACTATGATTGGTCAATTTCTTATTCTTACTTCCTACTTTTTACTGCTTACTTCCAATGTAGACGTCCCTTTACTGTTACGGGAAGTGTGTGTAGCCAGCTTAAGATGGCGTAAGGAACTACGGCAATATTCGTGCGCTGGCCTTAAAGCTGGCCACACACACTTTCCGTAACAGTAACCATAAAGGTGCCAATACATGGAAGCGTTCCAGCGTCGAGCGTTAAAGCGTTAGCCAATCAACGTATCAGGTCCCGGAAGTATACTTATAGTTCTTGCGGAAAATGGCACGTTGATTGGCTACCACTTTAATGCTCGACGCTCAATGCTCCTATGTAAAGGTACCTTAAGACGTAACGTAAGAATTGGCCAATCACGTTGAGAATCGTCAATCGTAAGGTCGAATCGTAAGGTCGCCATTATCTCACGTAAAATTGTCACGTAAGGGTGCGTTCAGATTCTTTATGCGGGTGCACTTTATTACTAGAAACACTATAGTATATGTTACATATACTATAGCAATTCTAGTAATAGAATACACCCGGGTGTGGAATCTGAACGCAGCCTAAAGTGGCGTGAGGAACTACGGCAATATTAATACTAGAGATGCTCGATTCTTATGGCTTCTGCACACAGAACGCGGTAATGCTTGTCGTGCAGCGAAAGTTCGCGCGACAGCCAATCAATATGTTGCTTTCCATAACAACCTTGTAGCTCTTACGGAAAAACAATATATTGATTGGCTGTGGCGCGGACTTCCGCCTCGCGGCAAGCATCCTGTGTGCAGGAACCATTAATCGATTCGATTCTTTCTTTAATAAATTTAGGGAAAAAGGTTTGTTCGTGTTGCTTGCAAGTTTCATACTTTTCGTTTTTAAAAAGAGATGGACGTCTAATTAGACGCTTGGAAGAAACAATCGAGTTGGTTGTCTCGTTTTTGTTTCTTCGAAACATTCCAATATACTTCTAGTTTTAAATACGAAAATTGTGAAGAGTGCAAACAACATGAATAAGCCTATTTTTGGAGAAAGAATCGAATCGATTCAGAATCGGGCATTTCTAGTTCATACGCTGACTCTAATGGCTCCTGCACACAGGACGCGGTAATGCTTGCCGCGCGGCAGAAGTTCGCGCGACAGCCAATTAATATGTTTTTTTTCCGTAAGAACTTGAAAGTTATTACGGAAAGTAGCATATTGATTGGCTGTCGCGCGAATTTCCGCCGCGCGGCAAGCATTACCGCGTCCTGCGTGCAGGAGCCATAACTTATATTGGTGCCACCATTTTGTGAGCCCTCATCCCGTGCGCCAGTTAGGGCCAAACAGGGGTGCGTTCGAAAACACTGAAAGTCCACGACGGAAAGTGGCTGTGGTGGATGGGCTTGGTGGGGTTAGTGGAGTTGGTATCGAGAGGAGTTTTCGAACAGCCATGGAAGAATGCTCAATGTGACATACTACATGTGTGTTGTGCCTACATATGTGTTGTACAAAATGGCTGATCGAAAGCGTATTTCGACATTAGCTATAATTGCTTCTCAGCAAAATAATAATAAATTAATAAATTTAGTAATTAATTAATTAATTAATTTAGTAATTATTAATTTATAATTTAGTTATCTGGAAAGTTAATTGGCTATATATTTCTCGGTCCGAGAACTCGGATCGATTTCTAGCATC
>NW_022639686.1:10419-11109 GCF_010583005.1 Odontomachus brunneus
TTTTAGGGCCGTGGCACACAGAAAAACTTAAGCAGTAAGACGTATGCAGTAAGCAAATTGACCAATCACAGTCGTTGATTCTTCTTACGGTCCAAGAATCAACGACTGTGATTGGCTGATTCGCTTACTGCTTACGTCTTAGGGCTATCGCACACAAATTGACATAACTGCATATGCATAGCATAAGACCGTATGCACCAATGAGCATCGAGTATTAAGTCGCCATATTGGTGTTCGATGCTTAATATTCGATGCTCATTGGTCCATACGATCTTATGCTATGCATATGCAGTTATGTCAATTTGTGTGCGATAGCCCTTACTGTTTAAGTTTTTCTGTATGCCTCGGCCCTTAGGGTGCGATTACGTACGGAAATACGGAAAACAAAGTTACCAGGACTTAACTAGATTTACGCATTTTCGCGCTTTTATTCCGTAGATTTATTTCTCCTAAATATTACATGGAGCATATTTTATACAGAAAAGCAGAACGAGGAATTATAAAACATTAATTGTAAACGATATTTATTGATTAAAATGTTTTTATTAAACGGACAAGTTGAAAAAAGAAGCGTATTAATAAAAATTGCGATGAATGAAGTAAATATAATTTTTTAAAATGTATATAAATATTTATTTATCGCTATACCGTTCCGCATTTCCACACAAATATATGTAATAATATTTAGGA